>NC_063150.1:24853340-25156370 GCF_020921035.1 Rhodamnia argentea | reverse complement strand
TGGTTGAATTTGATGGTCGATGAGAACCGTGATGGATCTCTCAAATTTGAAGAGACTGTCAGAACTAAGAATTGGGGAGCCTGTAATAAGGTAGATTGAAGGCCTTGACTGTTAGGAGATTTCACAAATTCTGGAGCTTTTTCATCTTGGACTATGGGAGAGTTTTCCTCATCTCGATTCATTTGAAGAAGTTGCAGTCAGTTGCCCTAAACTTCTGTGGTAATATGGATTTTGTTCGTCACAAACAACCAGAATATCCAGAAGAAATGTAAACCAAAGGTCCTGCCATCCTTAATGTGAGTTGATCGGGTTGTAGTACTTCATAGAGAAGGCTAACATGTGTAAGGCATCCGATCGTTCCAACTTGAAGACGTTCAAATGATTCAGCCATTTCTTGAAAAATTCAGAAGACATGCTCAGCAGACGACTAACTGCAATTTTTTTACAGCGAGCTAATGGGGCAGATTTGAGATTAGAGTAACAATTTGTATTTTTTCTTAGATAAAAAAACTTCAGGGTATATTTGGGACTGAACATAAACTTAAGGTTTATTTCTGAGACAAAAAAAAAAGTTTGGGGCAAATTTGAGATTGAAAATAAAGTTTGGACTTTTTCCCGAGACAAAAAAAAAAAATTGGAGCATATTTGAGACTTGACCTAAATTTGAAGGTTTTTTAGGGAATTAGGTCGAGTCGAGGGTGGCTTTAGGTTAAATACACAGCCCGCACTGGAATTTGTATTGCTTAGGTGCGAGATGAGTTGACTTTTGAAAAGTGAGATCTTCACAATAAATATGGATTATTAATGTAATTGTCTCTAATTTGTATTAACTAGAGCAATCTGATACATCTCTACTATCTATGCATGAGCCGTTGCATTTAATTTCTGGTCAATCTAATTTATTAGGAGCAAGAATGGAAGAATTATAGTACAAAGGAGGGCTCTTACAAGATCAATACAGAAGCACATGCAAAAACAACAACCAAAAAACTCAGAAACAAAGGCAATGTGACATCTAACCCTATTGGCTTTCCCCATTTGCTTTCTCATTCTCCCGAACCTTCTGGAACCTATGGCTTCAGTATCAAACTTATCCCCATAGATCGATTTGACACAAAGCTCTTTCCAAAGAGTCTCACCCCAGAAGAAAGATATCAAAGAATCTCTGAAATGTCTCGAGCTCATGTGTATCAACGCGAATCCATGGTTTCTACAAGTTCAATGGACCGTAACGAGTCAATACAACAAAACCCCAATGCGCTACAAGCTTCGGTTGTTAAGGGGAAATTCAATTATTTCCTAACCACCATGTCAGTCGGCACACGTCCATATTTGTCGAACTTGGTGGTGGACACGGGTAGTGTGGATACATGGATGCAATGTAAAGGGTGCAGCCGTTGCTTCTTCAATCGTCAAGGTAATTTCAACAAAAGCCAATCACGATCATACTGGCCCTTACCTTGTAAGGATCCTCTTTGTATGTATGACCAAACATACTCTGGACTTGGATTTGGCGATGGCTATAGTAAGGGGCAAGTCAGATCAGACACCTTCACCTTATATAAAAGAGGGTCTCCTCGAAGATTTCCCCACACTGTGTTTGGTTGCGGCCTAGACAATTACAACTTGGGTTGGGAAAAGAGCGGAGAACATAACAATATAGCAGGGATACTTGGCTTGGGATTGGGACAACGATTCATCTTTTTGCAATATGTCAACGAGACGAAAGCCCGAATATCTTATTGCTTGCCTTTGCTTGACGGCGCTATCACGTATCTCCATTTCGGGGGCGACGCATAGGGAGTCAGAAGACCGGGGATCATGACGACGAGATTAGTTCCTGACGTAACTCAGTACGCGGTCAAAACGATCGGTATTAGCATCAACGGGAAGCGCCTAAACATAGAGCCTCCAGTTTTTGAAATGAGACCGGCCCACACAGGCGGGTTTATTGTGGACTCGGGAATTCCTCACACAGCTCTTGTTGAAGCCAACTGGATTTGTGCTACGACATGCCTCATTGGAATTTCACAGCACTAAACTTGACATATCATTTTGATGGAGCTAATCTTCAACTCCCCCCTAGAAATGTTTTGAAGTTCTTCAATGCGAGCTTCTGCTTGATGGTGATGCCTATGCGAGACCCGGGACCCAGCAAGCTTGGAGCACTTCAACAGGCGAATTTCCGATTCTTGTTCGACTTTAGAGCACTAACTGTCTCTTTTGCAACCATAATCTGTCGAGTCCATTGAGAATCAAACAGATCGAGCAAGGAAAAAAAAAAAAATTTAAACACAGCAACGTACAAGGTCCCCTTGTGTACTTGTCTTCTAGATATTGATATGGATCCAATGGAGACAACTTTTCATTAAGTTTATTTCGTTCTATGGAACTGTTTATTCTTTGCGTTCTTGACAGAACATAAGGCTTAGTTCATGGGGGAAAATTGAGTTATTTTGGCCATGGATGACTAGTAGGACAAACTGCGGGTTCTCAAATACAAGACCACTGCGCTCTACAACATGAAGAATTAGGAAAAAGCTCAAAACATTTTGGGCTTAAGCACACTATAAGTGTCAAAACTTATGTATGGCGCTCACTTTAGTATCAAAACCTATAAAACGATCACTTCAATGCCAAAACTTTCAAAATGATCACTTAAGTGCCAAATTTTTTGAAAAACGCTCACTTCAAGGCCAACTCGGGCAAGTCACATCGACTCAAGTATTAATTAAAAAATGACCTTGGAATATCTTTACATTCAAAAGGTAAGTGTCGAGACATGCATATCAGTTAATATATTATCCTAGTTGGCTGATAACTTTTTGACTTTATGCTAACGATTGAAAGCAAATTTAACTAGATATGCCGGCGGACTCTCTCTTAGCAATTTTCGTTGGTGAAGATATGGGATTTTAGTCCGTGTGGCTTCCAGTAGCAAGTTTTCGGGATTAACAACTCAAAAAAGTCTAGAAAGTCTATTTAAGAATAAAAAGATAAAATCTCATGACACGATTTTCCGGAAATATTGATAATTAAATTGATTATAAGATATCTTGACAAATCAAAGCCAGGAAAAAAAAAACCAGAGAGTACTTTAAACGATTTACTTGAATAGTCAATTCAAGATTTTCATAAGAGATTTTGAATAATTATCAAAGTTCAGTTTTCGCAATGCCAGCGTTTTATTCCGTAAATTTCGGTGATTTCACGAGTTATAAGATGAGACACCATCTTCAATCTTGATAAAACAAAGCAACAGAAAGAATAATTTTTCTTACTGGAATCTTGTCAGAGGCAGTACAGGACGTGCTATTTCCTATTCGGATTAGTAATGTTCCCAGCCTATATATGCATACCCAATTCGAGAACACTTCCCTTGCTGACGTTCCTCTTGAAGATGCCGAATTATCGTACTTCAGTCTTTGCAATGCCGACGTATGTTCGTGACGATCAGTCTCTGCCCGGATCTTGTGTGATCATGTCATGCACTGTCGAGAGTTGCTATATTATTCAGTCTGAAATGGGAGGAGGATCCGCATCCCCACGCCGCATCCTCACCGATGCCTTTTCGTACAGAGCTGAGTACCCAAGCGGCCCGTTCGCGCCCCACCCCAGCTTCCCATCGTCGCCATCGTGGGCGATCGTGTCCTCCATGTTGGACGACATGCGGCTGGCCTTCCCGTTGGACAGGCTATGGTGGCTCGATGTAAATACAGGGACGCACGTGACCGAGAAGCGCCTAACCCGTGACGAGCTAGTGTCCGAGATAGTGGGGGTCACGTCCCGCGCGGTGAACGACCCTTGCAACGAGGGGCGCAAGAGGACGAAGATGGTGGTGAGAATAGTGCACAAGGTCACCGTCTCGGAGCACGAGATGTGCGAGACGCGAGCCCAACGGCGGAGGCTCCAGCTGCGGGACCTGCAATCGCGGATCCTCGAAGAGGTGGAGAGATGGCGGCAGCTGTTTTCGGGGCAACGATCCACGATGAATCCAATGAGGCAAGAAGGACTAGTTACAAGCCCTGATCACGGCATGGAGGATGCGTTGCGGAGGAGCGTCATGAGGGAGTCAATGGACCAAGGGAGGATCAAATTCGAAGCGGCCGATGAGTCAACGATTACAAGTTTGAACAAAGTGGTGTTTGAGGGTGATCGAGGCTCGAGTAGCCATGAGCTGGATTGCGTGATTTGCATGGAAGAAGTCGCGATCGGAGATGAACTTGTTCGGATGGATTGCTCTCATGAATTTCACAAAAGTTGCATCGAAGCTTGGTTGAGAATACACCACACATGCCCTTTGTGCCGCTACAAATTGCCCACTCAGAAATCATGAGGGCTTAGTTCTCTTGTTTTTTATTTTCTCAAGAGATTATGGTCGATTACGTTGATACAAATGAGGATTCAAACTAAGTCTTTTTGTGAATGATTTTCGTGTTTATTTAACGCATAATGAAGTCTTTTTATTATTTTCATACAAAAAGAAAAAAAAGTATATTATTACCTACTGTATTAACCTTTTCTTTTGTTATAAATTTATTGTTATTTATAAATTGTAAGTGATTAACCTTTTCTTTTGCATTATATATATATATATATATATATATATATATATATATATATATCGTTTCGTAAAGCATTTAAAGTTGGGCCTGGCCAATCCGAGCCCACCCATCTTAGGCCAGAAAACCCAGACCCGCCCGAATGAGAATTTGAAGACCCGTCCAAGACTAGCCCGGTCTCACTCGGGCTCAGAAGTTCGTGCCAATTCAATCCGGGTCGGGCTCAATTTTTGGGCCTTTCTGGACTTCTCTTGCACCGTTACTCCCTCTAGCTTGGCCGTCTCCACCGCCACGACCACCACCGTGAACATGAGCTTATTACCATGTTTTGGTCTTCCTTCTTTGTGGTCAGGATATCAATTTGAAGTTATAGGTTGAGAGCTTGTTCGGATTAAGTTAAAGAAATTGCGCAGCTTGCCTTTTATTTTCCTCCCAAATCTCGAAAGAGAATGAAATAAAAGATTTAAAAACTATAATGAAATGAAATGCGTCTTTGTATGTTTTGAAAGGGACTTCAAATAAAAAGCAAACTGCCAAATTTGACGAGTCCGAAAGATTTGAAAAAAGAAAATGCGTTTACAAATGTTACTGGATGTCATTAATCAATTTTGAAACTTTTTCCCTCCAAACATCAAGTTTACCATGAATTTACGTATAATATTATATCAAGTAAAGAGAACCTCCTCCCGACCAAAAAAAAGAGAGAGAGAACCTCCTACTTTTAAACAATCACGATCCTTGTTAATGCATCATCAATGAGCTTTTTATAGACATTCTATTAATGGACAAATGAGTAAATTAGTAATTATATTTCATCTGTCATATATTTCAATCTGTATTTTGAACATTTACAATCTTATGAACGACCTTATCACAAAAAGTTCTAAATCTTGAAAATAATTCCTTTCTGTTGTAGAAAAAAGGGTAATTCAAAGTATCTTGAAATCAAGATGGTGTGTTCTAGAAAAGGAAAATTTTGGATGTGAACGACTCAAGAAACCTTGAAATTCTTCCGATAGACAAACTAATTCCTACGATACAATCTTCCTTAAAAGCTGATGATTTCATGAGTTGTAAGGTAAGATTCTCTCTCCAATGTTGATGAACCAAACCTGGAAAAAAGAAGAAAAAAAGAAGTTGAAATTTTTTGCTTGAATCGTGTCAAAGTAAGTGTAGGAAAACTAGGGAAAATTGTCAAAAAAAAATTCTAAATCATGAAAAAAAATTCCTTTCTTGTATGCAACTTCGTCATTTAATAATTCCAATAATCCATTGAAGGCATTCATTTGTAAAATCTATTAAACGTCAATAGCAGTTGTCGTAAAATCTTTTACATGTTAATTTTTTGAATCCACACAACACATGCCTGCTTTTATTAGGGTAAAAGGATACAAGGAGTGCTGATATATGTGTACGGCACCCACTTTAATGTCAATATTTTTTTTGGATCACTTAAGTGTCAATTTTTTAAAAAAATAATTTTTCAGAGCCAACTCCGGTTAGCTTCACTAAAAATCTGACATGGTATCTATGTGGTTTGCCGGAGTTTTCAAGTCGACAATAAAAAAAACCAAAAGTTAAAAGCACTAAAAAATAAGCCAAATAAACTTTAAAAAAAAGGGAAATATCTATTGCAATGGCGAGGGTTTGGAAGCCCTCGCTGCCACCGCTCACCATATCCGATAATGGCCGGCGAGGGACCCTCGAGAGGGATCGCACGGGCTGAGGCCTTGCCAAGGTCAATGAGGGCCGATCATCGCCCGCTTGGCAAACCCACGGCGAGGTCGGCCACGGCCGGGCCTTGCTGACCCTAGCGAGGCCTAGGCGGGGGTCACCAAGACTCGGCGACTTGCTCGACCATCCCCCACCCCTCGCTGGCCATTGCTGACGATGGTGGGCCGGTGGCGGCAAAGGCTTCCGCTACAACAGAGTCTTCCTTATTTTTTTTTTATGGTTTTTTGATTTTTTTTACTTTTAGGCTTTTTTTTGTTTGATTATAATTTTAAAAAAATTTAACTATTTTAAAGTTGAATAGTTCACGTGGGTTTATTTTTTTAAAAAAATTTGACATGTAATATTAAAAAGTTAACAAAAAATGCCACATGCACTGTTTAGCTGGAATTGGCATTTAAGTAAATTTTATCTTCGATTTGGCATTTAAATAATCCGAAAAAAAATAAGCACTAAATTGAGCGCCGTATATAAATATTGGCACTCCAAGTGTCTTTTTGCCCTTTTATTAGTATATAAAAGAAAATTAGCTCGCTTCGGGTTAAAACTAGAAAAAATTGGCAAAAAAGAACGCTAGATGAGCAAATAAAATCGGGCAACTTCTAAATAAAAAAGATAATTCAAAATATTTCTAAATTAGAGATCATGTATTCAGAAAAATGCAAGTTTTGGAGATCGATGACTCAAAAAATCTTGAAAATCTTCTGATAACCAGATTAATTCATACAACACAATTTTCCTTAAACGCTGATAGTTCCATGAGTTTTAAGATAACATTCTCTCTCAAATCTTGCCTAAACAAAGCCAGAAAAAACAAGGAAAGTTGTTGAGATATTTTTACTTAAATCGTGTCCAAGGCAGTATCGGAAATCTGTCATGTTTCCTATTTGGATTAGTGATGCATCTTGACTAACATGAGCCAACCATCAAGGTTTACTATGTATATGTATATGTACACATGATCACTCAACCCTGAAGCACTTCGCTTGCCATCTTAACTATTCAGGTAAATATGTCGAATTATCAAACTATAGTCAAAGCAATAATACCAATTCCAACCGATCAGTCTTTATCTCAACCTTGTGTGATCCTGTTGTGCCATGTCCAATGTCTCTATATTTTGTCTAAAGTAGGAGGTTTTGAATCGCGGCTTCGCATCTTCAATGACGGTTGTTCTTCGTACAGAGCTGAGTAATTGGTCTTTATCCCAACCTTGTGTGATCCTATCGTGCCATGTCCAATGCCTCTATATTTTGTCCGAAGTAGGAGGAGATTCTGAATAACGACTAGAATCTTTGGCTCTTCGCCAAAGATAAGTGTGCATCCCGCGACCAATCGACATCATCAACAACCTGGCGTGAGATTGTGTCCTTTCTCGTTAGATAGGGTACAATGTCCTTTCTCGTTGCATTGGATATAGTGGTTCGACATAAGTGCGGGAAGGAATGTGATCGTGAAGTGCCTAACTCGGGACTTAGACTTTCTTGGATGGAGAGAGAGATTCTATTAGGAATGCTCTTTGAATTTCTATTTGTGGATAACTGTTTTTGGATTATCAAATAAGAATGATGACACCTTTTTATATAATATAGGGCCTCAAATGACAACAGTTAATCAATATTCAATCTTATTACTAAGATCACATCTCTCATGTACCTAACTACCAATAATAAATAGAAAGCTCCCTACAACCGTTGATTAATATTAGATTTGATGGCTATGATTGCATGTCCCATTTACCTAATCAATGACAGTAAATAGCAGACTTACACAACTATCGATAATAAATAGGAGAGTGGGAGGAATGATCTTTGTATTTCAGTGTGTGGATGATCAAATGAGAAGGATGACACATCTTTATATAGTAGAGAGCCTCGATTACAACCGTTGATCAATATTCGATTCGATGGCTAAGATCGCATCTCCTATCTACCTAACCACCGATAATAAATAGGAAGCTTCTGGAGGGAGGGACAATTATAGTATTGTTCAACATTAAGAATATTCTAGAGAGCCCTAGAGAACTTTAGGAAATCATAGTTTGTAAAGACACAGCAAGTATTAGAGTTGTTCTTGGCCATGGGATCAATCGATCGCACCATGAAAACCTTGGCACGTCACACTACACATGTCCTTCATATCGCTCCAAGAAGTTATGAGATCTGAGTTTATTTATGATATTTCCAAAAGTTGAGATTGATTACAAATAATCTTTCAAAAAAAAAAATTTTTGGATTTTTTTTTGTCGAGGTATGATTAAATTTCATTGTTTGGTATGCTTCAATTTGGGATATTGTGAATATTTTGGTTATAATAATAAGGCTGTGCCCTTTTTTAGGAATTACTTAACGTTTAATCAGCTACTTTTATAATCTAGCACGGAAGTTATGTTCCCTTATGGAAACAATATTTTACAAAGTTCATTTTTCACCAAACAATATTTTCGTCAAAGTTGCTTTTTAAATGTGTTTTTAAAATACACTTTACCAAACATTACTTGCATTTTGAAAAAGGCCTTTAGCCCAAAAGTATTTGCATTTTCTCAAAGTCCCTTGGCCAAATGCTGAACCAAACAGGGCCATTATCCACTCCTACTCCCTCTCACGGGTGCAAACCAACTGGGCCTAAAGGAATTTTTGGCCCAGCCCAAAAAGAAAGGCCTGGACTGAGATACCTGGATCTTTCCAAGCCCATTTGAGCATTTAGCTCATTTTGTTTTGTTTTTTTTTTTTTTGTGCCCCGGCGGGGGGGGAGGGAAGAGTGAGGTCGTTCAAGTTTATTTAAAAATAAAATTCAGGACTCTAAAATTCAATTACCAACATGAATTCACAGATGTCAACAAAAGTAAGGATATATGGACATGTCAACTCATATGTAATATGACTTTTTGTGGCTCATTTAAAGTTCGGTGGTTAGCTTATTATGTTCTAATAACTTTAGTGGTGTTTATAAACTGTAAATGACTGAATATTATACTTAAAACTTCATAACTAAAAAAAATTGGGCCCGATAATCTCAGGCCCAAAAACCCGAAACGGCCCGGTCTTACTCGGACCCGAAAACACGTGTCAATTTGATCGAGGATTTAGGCCTTCGGGACTTCTTTTGCACCCATACTCCCTCTGGCTCTGACTCACCACTCTACACCACCACTTGTGATGGAATTTATGACATGATAGAGCATAATTGCTCGCCATCTAAATAAAATTGTACATGTTGGTGGCACTTACAAGATAAATCTTTATGCAAGCACTTAATAAATGCATAAAAATGGTCATAGAAGCAAAGATGCCGGATTATTCTACATTCATAACGAATAAATATCGACGGGCCCATTCAAAGTAATTAAAGTTATATAGGCAAAATTTTGTCCAGAAACTTAAAAATGTCGATGCCCAAAACATATTTTGTATTTTCATAGTTTGAGTTATTAATAAATGGAAGAACATCAATGGTTTTAATCTCATTTTCTACAAATAAAAAGATCATATAGTAAAAGATTTGGGCTATTGGCGCTGATTGATGCTTATACTTCTTGTTTAATTTTTATCACCCAATTTTTTTAAACCTCTATAGATATCAACATTTAAGTTATGTGTTTTTTGTTTTGTTAAAACACAATTTTCCATTTCAAATAGCTATAAAATGTGCAGTAAACTATATCACCTCGCCTCACCTTAGACGTCCCTTAATATTCACGATTTGTGACATGGGCGATGGCTGTCGCCCGTGCGCATAATTAAGTAAATATATACATAAAAAATGAATAGTTATGTATAATAGGTGAGTACAAGATGGAGGAAGTAGGGGCAATTCAAGAAATCTAAAAGTGAGATAAAGAGATTGATAAGTAATTTTTTAAGAAATTAATGAGTACAAAAGAGAGTGAGACAAAGGGTAAAATGATGTTTTGACTCAAATATATTTATGATTATTTGAGAGTGTTTGAGCATCTTGGCTTCTTTTATTTCATGAAAACATGAGTGACTTTGAAAAATATTTTTTAAAAAATAATCGCTTATAGAAAAAATTATTTCATCACAAAAATTTAAACATAACTTGTTATTAATAATAATTTTTTATTAATTATTAATTATTTATTTTGAGACAAGTATGTGATTATTTTTAAAGAAATATTTTTTATATTATTTATTTTTCTGCAAAACAAGCAAAGCAAATAATAATAAATCTCTTTTAATTTCTTGCTTGGGGTTAACAGTTTTAATTCAATTTCGTTATTTTCATATCCTTCACCTCCTCCACAGTTTCTTCTTCATTTCCGCAATTCACAGCGACTGAGCTCGCTTGCCGTCAAGACGCTCAATCATCACTCGTAGTTTATGGCATTGCCTTTTGTTTTATGGAGTGAATTATTCAATTGCAAGATCGCTTTTTTCTGGGGTTCTTGTCTCATCCGGTTCAGGGGGTTTCAGAGAAGCGAATAATGCAGATGATTCATGGATTCATGGGGAGATTTCTCTCCTCGTTCACAGAGAAAGCAACGTGTTCTTTCTTTCCTTTTGATTAACTGCAGTTGCGTGATGAATTGCCCTTTGGGGTTCTTGTTCTTGGGTAGTCATTTGAAGATATGTAATTAAAGCCTTGGATTATGTCATAAATCGTCAAGTCTTGGATTCAATGCTAAGTAGAAAGAGATTTGGAAGGAAAGATCTCATCTTTCAAAAGCAGAAGTTGCGAGCTCGGAATCACGGTAAACGCAACACTTGGATGCCTGGATGTTCAGGAGTTAAATTGAAAACTAAAAGAATGTGTGGGTGTATAGTAAACACTTTGCATTTGTTTTGGTAGTAGTACATGTGGTGCGCTGTAAATCGCACAATTTCCGTGCGAACAAATAAGGAAGGTGATCACTTTCAGAAGCGTCTCGTCGGAACTAAGCCGGCCAGATTTGCTAAAGAAGCAATTACCTTTATTTCTTTACAGCTGGGATTAGAGTATGAACTGGCATGCCATGTTTCCATTTGTTGGATAATTTGGCATCATCACTGGGTCAGTAACCCATCGTTTGATCAATCTTGTTCTTCAGCAGCATAAGTGCGGTCTCAACAAGTGAGTGAGCGGTCGTGCCGTGCCTGCTTAGTCCAATGGTGCCAGAGAAAATATTGAAGCTCTCTAGCTCTGATGTCGTATCCAAGACTCCTTCGAGCTCCTCCTCCATGCCCAGATCCCTGAAGATCTGCACATTCGTCGATTTGTCCCTCATCATGCAGATTGCCAGCTCGATAGCAAACCTTCTCATTCTCGGCACATCTATGCGCGGGTTCCGGTGGCTCCTCAGGATCTCGACCAGAGCACAAGCTAATACGGCTTCTCTAAACCCCGCCCTCTTGAAGACAGCAGTGGATTCTTCTGCTGTCATGAACTTGAAAGCATGTGCCGCTAGCCCAACCATTACCTCTTGTAATTTGCCTTCTTCTGATAAGATCGCATTGAGAACATGAGTTTGGAAAATACGGTTAGGTGGGAACAATTAACTTCAGGTTATCGAGATGCTGGCTCACATTCAGTTCTGGCAAAAGAATGCACTTACTGTTGGTGCTGCTGCTGTTACTCCCTTTAGCTGGTTGAAGGACTCTGATCCACTGCACAGATTCCTCAATATTCTTCCAGCGTTAGCACGAAGAAGCGGAATCTCCAATGCTTCTATGAGCCTCTCCACTACATTTAACTTCAAGATTCGATGACAGTTGCTCTTGCTTTCGAAAGCCAGCATTGCCAGGGCTTCTCCAGCCACAATTCTCACATCCCTTTGATCTCCAAGTACTCCTTGTTGGAAGAAAATCTTTAAAGGTTCTTTCAGAATTCCACCGGTTTCGCCTATTCGCTCCGACGCATCATCTTCTTGAGCCAAACTGGTAAGGATCTCAATCACCTTGTTTCTGCAGTTCAGGTTGCTTCTCTCCGCACCGTAGAATATCTCTTATGTTGCTTATAGTGAAGACTGTCTCAGAGATCTCTCTCCGGATATTTTTGCCGGTGGTACCCATTGTGCTTGCCAGCATCTTCATAACCTGTAAGGACCTTTAAACAGTCAAAACCTGCGATGTGGCGACACTCGAGTCCTTCCACATTCTTTCATCAGCATGAGCGAAATCTATGATTTTAGGTAGCAGGCCTCTTATGTTTCCAATTTTTCCACAGTTATCGTGATCAAGGGCTAGTTTCTTCAGAATGAGAAGTCCCAAATTATTGAAAGTCCAGTATTCATAGTCTTCATGGTCAAAGATGATTTTCTTTTTGCCAATTTCATCTGCTGCAGAACTGGGGCTTCTGCTTGTCTGAAGAAGAGATGATATCGATTCCATTGCCCCAGGTATTCCAGTGACCCGAAGGGAGTTTCGCTTTTTCCTGGCTAATTTTGAAACTATTTCTGTGGCGGATAGCCTGATTTCTTCCTCTTGTGGGTCTTTCCAGTTTAAGATCTCCACCAGTCTCTCTATAACTGGCAGAGTTGTTCCAATCTTCTGAAGCGTGTCATCTGAATACTGTTCTTTTATAGAAAACCGATGAAGAATCCTGGCTCCAATGAGCTGCTCATCCGGTGAGTTTGAACTTAAGAGATCCATCGCAAAAGTAGCCATGTCCATTCCCAGGCCATAAAAAATGCTCCCATTAAAACATCTGGAGTAGGAGTCATAGAAATATCTCCGAGTTGAGATCATACCTGAAGCCCCCAGACCGCATTCCTTGTTCACCCCTTCGAGAAGCTTACAGATGACAACCTTCCACTCCCAGTAGACTTTCTCCGTCAAGACGACCAGGGCTTCTGCCAAAGCCAAGGCATAAAAGATGTACAGAGCAGCTTTCTGGTTCCTCTTGTCAGTGTCTCCATCAGCTACCTCTCCAAAATTGTGCTTGATGAGCTTCGTCAATGAAAGCACGATGCAGGCTATCAGAGATGAGAGCTGAAGCCAATAGAGAATCTTGCTGACGTTTCTGGAAAGGAAAACCCACCCGGCATGAGGTACAATAGGAACTTCGGAAGAAGTCCAAATGCGGGTTGGCTTACTTTTCAGTTTCTGCTCTTTGACGTTTATCGCATCTTTAGTTTCAGAAATTTCCCTGCTGTGTTGACTTAGATTCCTCGTAGCAGAGCTTACGGAGCTCAACATATCCTTCACATATTCAATTAGAGCTCTAGAGCTCGATCTGAGTGCTCGGAACCTACTAATTCCAACATCAGCTATCGACCATGTAGACTTGTGTTGCCATTCCAGCTCATGACTCCTGCTAAATATTTGAGCTCCTTCAACTAATAAAATGGTGGTGATGAACCAGAAGTCTGTTTTGTCTAGGGTGACGGCAAAACTCCCCAGGAGTACAACTGTTGCCCATATAAAACCAAGGGTTCCCAGGCCAGTGGCCACTTTTCCCAGAACCGCAAGGCAGAGAGCAAACAGAGTCAGCTTTTTCTCAGGGGCTGGAACAGCCGGCAGTGCAGGGGATACAGAGTTTGCGCTGCTTCCATCTCTCCTACGAGCACTAGTTTGCGGCTCAAAGATTGTGGCGGGTGAAATGATGGTATCGTTTTTCTCCTGAGGCTGAGGAATATCCAGATGAATGCTTTGACCTTCAGCGGAGTTCTTGAACTTCATTTCCTAACCCTGGAATGGCTCAAGAACAGACAGCTTCTTTATACTTCAAATCAGCAGAGTAAAACTTCTGTGTAGAGGTTCAACGGAACCTGAATTCAATTTCCAAAATTTCTCTTTGTGGATTTCCTGGATTGGGATGAGAAAGAGCAGCTATGCCTCTATAAAAGATGGGGGAGGGAGGGAAGAAATGGATCTAGCAGAGGAAAAAAAAAGGTTAAGCAGCTTCTGTTGCCAACTTTCCTGGAAGTTCTGTTGCTCTTGGACCAAATTCCAATACCGTCGGCTTGTTTACTTCTAAAGTTCCATTGCCGAGCTTTCTTGATTGCCCGATGAGGATGTTGAACTCTCTCTCCCCATATCGGAGCAACCTGCTTGGTGACTGCTTTGGCTCGTGTTGAACAAAACTTGTGCAAAAGGGAAGACGTGTTTGACACAATATTGACTCTGCTTGTGGATCATATGCTTTAAGGTGCTGATATTACAACTAATGATCTGTGTCTGAGTTGTATATCGCCATGCACAGCTCTTTGGAAGGCATCCACGTCAACCTTATTTGGTCAACTGTACTATCAAAATTCATATTCATTCGGTCCAGTTTGGAAATCATCGCGTTTATTGTAAGCCAGGCAACTGGGTTATGTCAAAGGTCCAGTCAGGTGGCTATTGCATGATGAGAAATTATTACCATTTACCAGCAACACAAGTGTTGTAATTTTGTATGAAACTTAATTAAATGTCTAAACTTTTTTTTGTTTGCTCACCTGAATGCACCATCTTTTAAATTGTTCACTTGAATGTTATCAGTAATTTGTGTAGCCGAAAAGTCCGACATGACAGATTTCATGCCTCCCATTAAAAGATATTCTCTCTCACACTCTCTTGGAAGTCCCATTGCAATTTCGTTTTTGTCTCCGCCGGCAGATCTTGGGCTACCGGAGCAAGCGTAGTGACAGAGAAGAGAGAACGACTACGGACAACGGAGGAGGAGCGTGATCGTGGTCGTCAAAGTTGGGGGCGGACTATGCTTCTAAGCTGAAGGAAGAGAAGACAGGGCGAGAGTGAGGAAGGGAGAGGGAAAAAGCTTTGTGAATTCTTTTATGGAGCCAGCAGTTTTCAGAAAAGAAAGAGTGAGAGGGGCAGACTCGGTCTTCCAAACAAACGTCTTCGTTTTGTTTGGTCTTGCCACGTCCGATGAAGAACTTTTAACGGTGCACTTCAATTTCGAAAAGCCACATCGGATTCAATATATTCTTTGAGCGTACCCAACCAACGTTAGCCATAACACCGTCGGTGCTGATCATACATATACATTGTTTTCCCTTTATTTTTTTTCTCTTTCTTTTCTTTTTGCCTGTGGCCAGCAAGGGTTGGCCTTGCCTGGGTGAGGGCGAGCACAGGCGAGGGCCCCTCCGCCAAATCTGGCTCGGCCAACACTCGTCTAGGAGATGTTTGGTGAGGCCAATCCTTGACCGGCGAGGCCTGGCGAGGGGGTCTCATTGGCGCCCAATGCGTTATCCAGATTTCCAAAGTTGCCTATTCAGTGCATTACGCCTTCCATGTCAGCGTACGTTCGCTTAGATTTATGTGATGCATTGGGTTCGTGAAGGTATCGATCTATGGGTCCCCTGCGATTTGTATGCGGACATCCTTGGATTGGCAAGAGGCTTCGAGTCATGGCACAAAGGTCTACCTTTCAAATCCGGTCATTTCCAATATTTGATAAACGCTTTACCGTAATATGTCGCATTTAAAAAATGATTTCTTGCACTTTAATTTCTAACAACTTTAAACTTATCATGTCAAATCACTTACAATGTCCGTAGGACGGCCGACGTCTACGTCATTGATTTTCGGTCTAAGTTGGCGGGACGGACTGAATTGGTACCAATATAAAAAGATTTAAAATTAAATTGATGCAATTAAAATATTTAAAATTAAATTGTTATCAATGTAATAAGTTTAAAATTTTGTTTTTGATACTTTTCAGAGATTACCTCCTCGACACCTAAGAACCTTTCCCAACCCACAAACAACCATTTCTCACAAAACAAAAATCACCCAGACGCACAAAACCACAGTGGACATGATCGGAGATAGGAACAGGGAAGGAAATCAAGACTTGGACATGATTTTGCTCCAATCCTACAACTCACTGACGGTGGCGGAGGCTGGGATAAAGCGGTCAAGATATTCCGAGGTCGGAGGTAAGTTGGATTGTTGTTGCCATTAATCTGCCGATCATCGTGATCAGCTGGATTGTTATTCGCCATTAATGGTCACTGCTGGATTTTATGAAAATGTTCCATTCCTTTTTTTTTTTTTGGTTAACTCAAGTTTAAGGATAACATTAGATAATATTTTTATAAAATTCAGGAATTAAATCGAATATCTATCAAAATTTTAAAGAACATATTGAATAAATTAAAAATTTGTGAATCATATTATACTTTTAATTCAAGTTCAGAAATTATATGGAATAAATTTAAACTTAAGAGGGTACGACGGATTACGCTAAAAGTTCAGGACCATTTATACGTTTACCTATTCAGTCCCCCCACTGTTCCGTTTCCTTCCTTGCCTCCAGCATTTCTTATTGATTTTCGCAGTTCACGGCGACCGAGCTCGCTCTCCGTCAAGACGCTCAATCCTCGCTCAGTCTCGGCTCCGAAGCTCCCTGACATGTATGCATCACAAAAACGTCTCGGTTCTCTCACTTTATGAGCTTAGTTCATTCGCTTTTTCGCCTTGTAGAGTCAGCTGTTCAGCTGCAAGTTCCCATTTTCTCTTTGGTTCTTACCTCGTCCTGTTTAAGGGGCTTCAGAGAAGCGAATGGTGCGGATAAATTATGGGCTCATCGTGAGATTTCCTTCCGTCGTGTGATGAATTAATTGCCTTCTGGTGTTCTTGTTATTGGTGTAGGCATGTTGAATATAGGTAACGATCGAATTGAAGTATGTCGTCCTTAAGTCTTTGATTCGCTGCTAAGTAGAAAAAGATTTGGAAGGAAAAATCTGGTCTTTTCATAGCAGAAGTAGGGAGCTCAGAATCACGGTATATGCAACGCTTGGATGCTTTAATGTTCAGTAGTTAAATCGAAATGCAAAAGAATGTGTGGATGTATGTACACATCTTGCATATGTTTCGGTAGTAGTACACGCAGTGTGCTGTAAATGGCACAAATTTCGTGTGAACAAACAAGGAAGGTGATAACTTTCAGAAGCATTTCATCAGACTTAAGTTAGGCGGGATTGCTAAAGAAGCAATTACCTTTATTTCTTTGCTTCTGGAATTCCCATTTGTTGGATAATTTGGCATCATCACTTGCTTAGTAATGTAGCGGTTGATCAAACCTGTTCTTCAGCAGCATAAGTGCGGCCTCAACAAGTGAGTGAATGGTTGTGCTGTGCCTGCTTAGTCCAATGGTGCCAGAGAAAAAATTGAAGCTCTCTAGCTCTGACGTCGTATCCAAGACCCCTTCAAGTTCCTCCTCCATGCCCAGATCCCTGAAGATCTGCACATTAGTCGATTTGTCCCTCATCATGCAGATTGCCAGCTCGATAGCAAACCTTCTCATTCTCGGCACTTTTATGTGTGGGTTCCGGTGGCTCCTCAGGATCTCGACCAAAGCGCAAGCTAATTCGGCTTCTCTAAACCCTGCCCTCCTGTAGACGGCGGTGGATTCTTCTGCTGTCATGAACTTGAAAACATGTGCCGCTAGCCCAACCATTACCTCTTGTAGTTTGCCTTCTTCTGATAAGATTGCATTGAGAACCTGATTAAGGAAATATGGTTAGGTGGGAACAGTTAATTCCATTCTCACTTGGACTACTTAAACTCGCACATAACTGCCCCTTCCGGTTATGTAGATGCCGGCTCAGGTTCAGCTTTTGCAAAAGAATGCACTTACTATTGGTGCTGCTGCTGTTACTCCCTCTAGCTGGTTGGAGGACTCTGGTCCACTGTAAGTGCACAGATTCCTCAAAATTCTTCCAGCATTAACACGAAGAAGCGGAATCTCCAATGCTTCTACGAGCCTCTCCACTACATTTAACTTCAAGATTCGATGACAGTTGCTCTTGCTTTCGAAAGCCAGCATTGCCAGGGCTTCTCCGGCCACGATCCTCACATCCCTTTGTTCTTCCGGTACTCCTTGTTGGAAGAATATCTTTAACAGTTCTTTCAGAACTCCACCAGTCTCTCCTATTCGCTCCGAGGCATCGTCTTCTAGTGCCAAACTGGTAAGGATCTCAATACCTAGTTTCTGCAGTGCCGGTCGCTTCTCTCCACGTCGTAGAATATCTCTTATGTTGCTTATGGTGAAGACTATCTCAGAGATCTCTCTCGGAATATTTTTCCCGGTGGTACCTGTTGTGCTTGCCAGCCTCTTCATAAGCTGTAAGGACCTTTTAACATTCAAAACCTGCGATGTGGTGACACTTGAGTCCTTCAATGTTATTTCATCAGCATGAGTGAAATCTACGATTTTAGATAGAAGGCCCCTTGTGTTTCCAATTTTTTCGCAGTTATCATGATCGCGGGCTAGTTTCTTCAGAATCAGAAGTCCCAAATTATTGAAAGCCCAGTAGCCATAGTCTTCATGGTCAAAGATGGTTTTCTTTTCGCCAATTTCGTCTGCTGCAGAACTGGGGCTTCTGTTTGTCTGGAGAAGAGATGATATCGATTCCATTGCCCCGGGTATTCCAGCGACACGAAGGGAGTTTTGCTTTTTCCCGGCTAATTTGGAAACTATTTCTGCAGCTGATAGCCTGATTTCTTCCTCTTGTGGGTCTTTCCAGTTCAAGATCTCCACCAGTCTCTCTATAACTGGCAGACTTGTTCCTATCTTCTGAAGCGCGTCATCTGAAAACAGTTCTTTTGTAGAAATTCGGTGAAGAATCCTGGCTCCCATGAGCTGCTCATCTGGTGAGTTTGAAAATAAGAGATCCTTCGCAAAAGTCACCATATCCATTCCCAGGCCATCAAAAATGCTCCCATTAATACATCTCGAATAGGAGTCGTAGAAAAATCTCCGAGTCGCGATCATACCTGATGCCCCCAAATCACGTTCCTCATTCACCCCTTCGAGAAGCTTACAGATGACAACCTTCCACTCCCAGTAAACTCTCTCTGTCAGGACGACCAGAGCTTCTGCCAAAGCCAAGGCATAAAAGATATACAGAGCAGCTTCCATGTTCCTCTTGTCAGTGTCTCCTTCAGCTAGCTCACCAAAATTATGCTTGATGAGCTTCATCAATGAAAGCACGACGCAGGCTATCGCAGACAAGAGCTGGAGCCAATAGAGAATCTTGCTGACGTTTCTCGAATGGAAAAAGCACCCTGCATAAGGTACAATAGGAACTTCGGAAGAAGTCCAAATCCGGGTCGGCTTCTGTTTCAATTTCTGCTCTCTAACATATGTCGCATCTGTAGTTTCGGAAATATCCCTGATGTGTTGACTTTGCTTCCTCGTAGCAGGGCTTACGGGGCTCAACATATCCTCCTTCACGGATTCAACTGGAGCTCTAGCGCTCCATCTTAGCTCTCGGAAGCTGCTAATTCTGGCATCATCTATTGACCATGTGGACTGGTGCTGCCATACCAGCTCATGACTCCTGCTGAATATTCGAGCGCCTTCAATTAATAAAATGATGGTGATGAGCGGGAAGTCGGTTTTGTCTAGGGAATCGGCAAAGCCCCCCAAGAGCACAACCGTCGCCCAGATGAAACCAAGGGTTCCCAGGCCAGTGGCCGCTTTTTCGAGAACTGCAAGGCGGAGAGCAAACAGAGTCAGCTTTTTCTCGGGGGCTGAAACAGCTGGCAGCGCAGGGGAAACAGAGTTTCCGCTGCTTCCTTCTCTCCTACCATCACTAGTTTGCGGCTCAAAGATTGTGGCGGGTGAAATGATGGTTTCATTTTCCTTCTGAAGCTGAGGAATATCCAGATGAATGCTGCTTTGACCTTCAGCGGAGTTCTTGGCCTTCATTTCGCAGTCTGGAGTGGCTCAAGAACAGACTCCTCTTTTTACACGTCAAACCAGCTGAGGAAAACTTATGTCTGGCGCTTCAATGGAAACTGATTTCAATTTCCAGAAATTCTGTTTATGAATTTCCTGGATTGGGATGAGAAAGTGGAGCTATGCCTCTATAAAAGTAACGGTTAGGCAGCTTATATTGCCAACTTTCCTGGATGTTGTCTTGTTCTTGGACGAAATCCTATTTCGCCCGCACGTTTGTGGATGAGCTTTCTCGTTGCCCGATGAAGATCCAGTACTCGCTTTCCATGGCAGCGGCGCATTTGCTGCTTGGTGACTGCTTTGGAGACTCTCTGTGCATGTCTCATTTGGTCAACTGTACTATTATAATTCATAATCGTTAAGGTCCAGTTTGCAAATCACCACGTTACTTGTGAGCAACGAGATCTTTCTTCCTTATCCAAGGAGTTCGTTACGTCAAAATTTAGTAATGTGTTTCGTATCCGAATGATCATGCAGGAATTAATGTCATATTATCTTACCTGACCGGCCCATTCTCGGATTTCCACGGCCGCTTGCTTGCTCCTCGACGATTCTTTCGATGTCATGTCAAGCGCAGTTGGGCATTTAGATTGTAGCTTGCTGGATATGTCTTATCCAATGTATTCATCTCGAGTCAAGAGGACCACACAAATGGTTCCCTGCTTTGTGTTAGGGGTCCAGCCAGGTGGGTATTGCGTGATAAGAAATCATTGCCATTCGCTCGTAAAAATTCGAAAACCTAAGAACCATTTACCTGAAAAAAGGAAACTATCATTTGTGCAGTCATTAAAACGAAGAAAAAGTGAGTGGCCAGTTGAAAAATGGATAGATAGAATAAGGTCTTAAAGTGAGGTCCATTTATCAAAAGAGAACCCAGAATTGACGTTGTTTCAAATAAGAGCTTGAAGTGGTCAAATCAATTTCGAATAATAGCTTGGGCTGAGCCAAATGTTCGCCTACAGGGGAGCAAGCGATTTTTCCAATAGCTAGAATAGGGGCACTTCTGTCCATAATGACATCCAAAACAAAAAACAAAAAGTTGCGTGGCCCTAAATTTCTTCTCATCTTCTAGATCCCTGCACCTTCGCATCCCTCATCGTGCTTCAGCTTCGATACCGAGATCCAAGTTTGACATTCACTGCAAACTAGAAGAGGTAATATGGGTCACAAACCTATTTATCAACTCAGTTTTAGTGGGCCCACATTGAATGTGAGTCACTTAAAATTTTAAAAATTTGTCAAAATGGGTTGAAATGTTAAAGCCTAAATTTATGTGGGTCTAATATGGGTTTGATGCGGACCAAATATTCAACCCATTTAACTTGAACCCAAAATATATGTAACCTGTGAAGGTATGACATCCTGTATTCAGACTTGCTTTTGAAGTTTTAAATGAATGAAATGTCTTATTGATGCATTTCAGCTAAATCTCACTCATAATTGGTCCATATTGAGCAGACTAACCAAATGGGAATAGCTACCTAGGACTAGGAAAATCAAGTACGTGGACCTAAGAACTTGATCCTGGATTTACTTTTTGGACATGAAAATTGTCGAAGGAATATTTTGGACCAATATAGGCCGATTCTAGAATAGTTAAGGAACGATTTGGATAATACCCTATGCTTGGATCACGGGTGATTCCGTTTGACCTCGTGTGGGTTACGAACGCCCTTAAATTATTTTTTAGCAATCGTGTCCATCGGGACTAGTAATTGACCCTCGCAATTGAATGACAACCAAATTCGCCATGGCTCGAGAAATTCTTAAATGTGATATTAATCACGGGTCAATACGCGTAACTCCTAAAAGCAGCCCGTTAGTTTGAGATAAGCTGAAATTTCAATTAATCGAGATTGATCGCGAATCGGACTTCGAAATTAAACGTCGGACCTTCAGGGGTTCCAATAATTAAATTTTGGACGTTTCCTCATCCGGAGTACAATTTCTTCGCAATTCGCCCCAAAGTGTTCGGGAAAATAAAATTTGAATTGGAAATGAGAAATGACCCATTTACCTTTGGAAAATATCTATTTTTCCACTTTGGCCAAAAGACATTTCGGTCAAATCACCCCCATAGCCGAAATTGACTGGTCCATGTTGATGGAAATTACCAACTTGCCCTTCTTGAGTTTTTAGACCAAAATATCCACTCCCAAAATATCCTAACCTATTATATTGATGATTTTTATCATCTTCTTCATAAAATTTCTTGAAGCTTTCTCTCACTACCCTCTCTCTCTACTTGGCCGAATTTCCTTTGCCCTACCACCACCACCACCGAAATTTCCTCAAGTCATCATCGGCCTCACCTTGAATCACCAAAGCCGAGCTACCACCTTTGAACCGCCCGGAGTCGCCGGATCTCCGTGGAACCACCCCGGCCGAGAGGAATCGCCGGAGCCGCCGTTTGGGGTCAAATTTCTCTCAACTCTTACCAAAGGATTTGCTAGATTTTTGAGATAGATAGTTTCTAATTTTGGGTTAGGTAACTAGGATGCTAATGGATTATAGCATTGTGTAGTTTTGATGAAAAATTGTTGGATTTGTGCTTGGAGTTGCTTTGGCTGAAAATTTGGGGGAGAAGAGAGAGAGTTTGTGTTCTTAAAGTGAATAGTGATCCATGATTGGATTTGGATGGTCAAGATTGAAAGTTGCTTTATGCTAGTTGATCGTACGGCTACGATTGAATTCCGCTTTATGATACTGTAATCGTTCGACTTATATTGAATCTTGCTTTATGAAGATTAATCGTGTGGTGGAGATTAATTGTACGTTAGGATATTTAAATCGTACGGTCCCAATTAATTGCCACATTAGCATAATTTAACTGTATGGTATGTATTAATTGTACGTTAGTATAATTTTGATCGTACGGTGATTATTAATTGCTACATTAGCATAATTTTAATAGTATGACATAGATTAATTTTTGTGGTAGCATAAATTAATCGTGTGGTCCGATTGACCGACGGGTTGAGTGTGATTTAATCGGGTGGTCCCGATTTATTATTTATTCAACGTGAGTGAATCATGTGGTCCCGATCGAATATTTATTTAGTATAATTAAATCGAGTGGTCTCGATTGAGCAGTTGAGAAAAATTAGAAAGATCGTGTGGTCCCGATCTTTTATTAGAGAAAATTGGTGAGATTGTATGGTCTCAATCTGCTAATCGAAAAAATTTAGCAAGCTCATGTGATGAAAATGGATCGATCGGGAGGCGTCTATGAGACCGTGTGGTATGTGAAGAAGCGATTGAGGAATTATTGTTATTATATGGTCTTTATGTGGAATAATTGAGAGAAGTGTGGAATTTTTACCCTGAAGAGTTATGACGCGGGGTTCATATTTATAAGACCATATTTTATCCTGAGGCGTTAAACGTGGGGTTACGTGTATTATTTTATCCTGAGGCGTTAAACGCGGGATAATAACTTGAGGCGTTATTACGCGGATTATAGTGACCTGAGGCATTATTACATGGGTCGGGATTATATAATGGCCTGAGGTGTTATTACGCCGGTCTGTCCAATTATATTATAGCTTGAGGCATTAAACGCAGGTATTGGAGTAACGTGGAATTTTTATATTATAGCCTGAGGTGTTAAGCGCGGGCATTGGGGTAACGTGGAATTTTTATGAGGATGTAGCAAGTTGGGAGAAGAATGACGTGTATCATGGAATTTATTCTGTGAATTATTGATGGTGAGAGGAATTGTTAAGAATTATTGACCTAGGACGTGTTCAAAGGCATTGGCGCCCTGATTTACAATTAGAGACTTTCTTACCGAGATTTATTCTCACCCCGTCGTGGACTCTCCTTTTTCGGACCCTCTGCCTCAACAATGAATGATCCGCCTCGGAGATTTGGAATCCCCCGAGACATGGAGACGGTGGTGACAGAATATCCGGTGGGGGAGGATAAGGTTTATTATAGGCACGCTACTACTATCCGGGTGGACACAGAAGAGCTCTATTAGAAGCCCCACACGTACATGCTGTGGGCGTACCGCCACGGGGATATGTTGGTGGGATCCTTAAGGGGTTTTGATATCCCCTACGATGGAGTTGGGGAATGGGACCCCATTAATGCTGCACCTCCAGACGGCGTAGTGGTGCACCCCGATCTTGGACTTGAAGGCTTGGAGCCCGACCCGGAGGTCTTGGTGCCGGAAGAGAATGGGGAAGTCGTAGAACTGTTTGATGCGGAGCAGCCACCTGAGGTCGATGAGGAGGAGCAAGAAGCTATAGATTCTATAGTTGATGATAACGAGGATGAGGCCTAGGGTAGTTAGCCTCTTAACTTTTGTTGAGGGTTTTCTCACATAGTCATAGACTTGTACAGTGGCCTCCGAAGCATTAGGTTTGACTGCTGTAATAGATATGTGTATATGTATATAAGTTTGCTTTTACCGTCCCAAGTCATCGTGTTTTGTTTGTTTATGTACGGGGAATGGTTGTTACTTCCGCGCAAATTTGTTGGCCTTTGGATCCTGGAGAACTGTACATAAGCGTGGCCAGGTGGGATGTCAACGAGGCGGCGGGGTTACGGTTGTGACAGAAGGCCTTGGGCAAACCTCGAGCTCGTCGAGATCGGGTCGTTTGTAGTCCGTCGCCGGTTGCCTTCTGCCGATTGCTGGTGCTCGACGTCGGCCGTCATCGACCACCACTAGTCGTCGGCCGTTGCCCGTCGACGAAGACCCTTGCCAAACGTAAAAGAAAAAGCAAAGTAAAAAATGGAAAAAAATCAGATTTTTTTTAAATTATAAAAAATTGGTCACAGTATTTTAACAATATATTTTTTTTTAAAAGTGTCACACACGCAGTCTCGGAACATGAAGATGGGCAGATATTTTGTGGTTTTTGGATTTTAGGAATTGCAAATTATTCAGATTTTTTTTTTGGACGAAAGTACCCTATTTCGATCACTAGAAAAATCACTTGCTCGTCGTGCCGCAAACTAGATCTTCATTTGAAATAAAGTCTATGTAGGCGATCTTTTGGAAAAATAGTTATACTTCATCCTACTATTTGAAATTTTCGAGAAAAGTATACTAAAAGTGTCATAACTTGTGTACGGCGTTCACTTGAGTGCCATAACTTTCAAAACGTTCACTTGCCATAACTTTCAAAAATCGTTCACTTGAGTACTACGTCGGAGCAAAATCATTCACTTGAGTGCTATAGTAACTTTTTCGGCGTGCCACGTCAGCTTTCCGGCGTCTACGGTAACTCTTCCGGCATGCTACAATAACTTTTTCGGTGTCTACAGTAACTTTTCCGGCTGTCACGTCAACATGGCACTTAAGCGAACGATTTTTAAAAGTTATGGCACTTAAGTGAACATTTTGAAAGTTATGGTACTCAAGTGAATGCCGTACAAAAATTATGGCACTTCTAGTGTACTTTTTCCGAAATTTTCCGTCGGAAAATTGGAAGTGGCTTAATTTAGAATATTTGAAAACGACTAAAAAATATGTTTTTTGCTTGAATATATAGTGAAGTCGGGCGACTGTTGCAGCGACTGAGTTCGCTCACCATCAAGACTCTCAATCCTCACTCATCGCAGCTCCAAAACTTCCCGATTCTTGTTCTTGAGGCATCGATGAATTGCCTTTTGGGATTCTTGTTCTTGTGTAGTCACTTGAGAATTTGTTATGATCGCGTTGGACTATATCATCCTTAAGTATTGATTCGCTTCTAAGTAAAACAGGATTCGCAAGGAAAAATCTAATATTTTAGCAGCAGAACTAATGAGCTCTAGAGGTGAGCAGTTTTTGGTCCGGTTCGGTTCTCCTCAAGAATCAGGAACCCGTGGTCCGGTTTCCAATTTTCAGGACCGGGGACCCGACCGGTGGTCTTGGGAACCGGGAACCGGGAACCTATAATAAACTGTAGAATTTCATTTTGTCCCTTCCATTCCCAAATGAAAGAACAGAAGCCATGTATTTGAATAAGAACATTGAAAGCACACCCAAAGGAAACTAGCCATGTACTTGAGAGAGGCCACGGGAAACATTAGATAAGATTTAGGATTAGGTTTAAAATTTTTTTAAAAATAATTAAAATTGATCGGTCCAATCCGTGTGGTTTGGTCCGATTCAGTCCCATATCCTCGAAACCAGAAACCGGACCGCCCGGTCACAAGTTTCATTTTTAAGGATGGGGAACCGGATCACTACCCTCTAGAACCGGGAATCAGACCACCAGTCCTAACAATTTCCGATCCGATCGGTTTGATTTGCTCACTCATAGTGAGCTCGGAGTCACGTTATATGCAACACTTGGATGCTTCCATGTTCAGGAGTAAAATTTAAAAATAAACGAATGTTTGGGTGTATGTGCACTTCTTCTTGCACATGTTTAGGTAGCAGCACACCTGGGGTGCTGTAAATTGCGCAAATTCCGCAGGAACAAACAAGGAAGGTGATAACTTTCCGAAGCATTTCATCATACTTATGCCGGGCGGTAGTTGGTAAAGAAGCAATTCCCTACATCTGGTTGTCTAGATTTCTAGTCAAGATAAGATTGAATAGAATAAGATAGTAAATCTAGGAATTGTGCTATATCCTATCCATTACTTAGTAAATCATAATATTAAAGCCATATATTTTCTCATCCTATTTTGTTTATTGTTTGGTATGAATTTGACATGTTAGTGTAAATTAACCTAAAAGTTACATAAATGAAGATGGTGATAATCTATCAGGACACTCTTATCTACTTCATTTTTGTTAGTTATATTTTATTATTTTCCCTTCTCTTTTTTAAAATTATTTTCCTTTTTTCCCTTCCATTATTCCCTAATAAAATTTTACTTAATATTAAACTGTATTAATATTCCTAAAATGCATAAAATATGTAATAAATATAAAAATAAATACTACATCTATTAAATTTATAATGTGAGATAGAAAGAAATTCGTATATAAGTAAACATACGAATAAATAATGATGAATGGTTGTTATTTGTTTTGTTATTTTAAATTTCTTTTTCTTTTTTTTGGGTTGGAGAATTTCTTATACTAGAATTCAAAGATTATTCACATTCTAATACTAACGAGCTTCCCCAACCATTGAACCAAACAACCCGGCATCAATAGCTCTCTCTCTTTCCATGGGAAACTGTTACTAAAACAATGACTTTCGCATCATGAATATTAGAAATTCTATCTACCTTTATTCCATCTCTCGTATGAGATAATTTTATTCGGGTAATATCCTTTCTTATATCTCGCTTTATCTTGTCCTGGGCAGGTACCAAACATAGGATACAACTGAATTTTATTCTACCAAACGCAGCCTTTATTTCTTTACCTGGTATTGGAGACTACATAGCATACCTTCTTGTTTCCCATTTGGTGGATAATTGGCATCATCACTTGCTCAGTAACCCATCCGTCAATCAAACCTCTTCTTCAGCAGCACAAGTGCGGTCTCAACAAGTGAGTGAATGGTCGTCCTGTGCCTGCTTAATCCAATGTTGCCAGAGAAAATATTGAAGCTCTCTAGCTCTGATGTCGTATCCAAGACTCCTTCAAGCTCCTCCTCCATGCCCAGATCCCTGAAGATCTGCACATTCTTCAATTTGTCCCTCATCATCCAGATTGCCAGCTCGATAGCAAACCTTCTCATTCTTGGCACCTTTATATGTGGATTCCTGTGGCCCCTCAGGATCTCGACCAAAGCGCAAGCTAAGTCGGCTTCTCTGAACCCTGCCTCCTCGAAGACAGCGGTGGATTCTTCTGCTGTCATGAACTTGAAAGCATGTGCCGCTAACCCAACCATCACCTCTTGTAGTTTGCCTTCTCCTGACAAGATTGCCTCGAGAACCTGAGTTGAGGAAAGATGGTTACGTAGGAACAATTAATATCATTCTCTCTAGGACTACTTAAACTCACACATAACTGCCCCTTCCGGTTATCTAGATGCCGGCTCAGGTTCAGCTTTCACAAAAGAATGCACTTACTGTTGGTGTCACTGCTGTTACTCCCTTTAGCTGGTTGAAGGACTCTGGTCCACTGTAAGTGCACAGATTCCTCAAAATTCTTCCAGCATTAACACGAAGAAGCGGAATCTCCAATGCTTCTAGGAGCCTCTCCACTACATTCGACGTCAAGATTCAATGACAGTTGCTCTTGCTTGCGAAAGCCAGCATTGACAGGGCTTCTCCGGCCACGTTCCTCACATCCATTTGATCTTCCAGTACTCCGTGTTGGAAGAAAATCTTTAACAGTTCCTTCAGAACTCCGCCGGTCTCTCCTATTTTCTCCGACACATCGTCTTCTAGTGCCAAACTAGTAAGGATCTCAATACCTAGTTTCTGCAGAACCGGCCATTTCTCTCCATATCGTAGAATATCTCTTATGTTGCTTATGGTGCAGACTATCTCCGAGATCTCTCTCGGAGATTTTTCCCTGTGGTAGCCGTTGTGCTTGCCAGCATCTTCACAACCTGTAGGGATCTTTTAACAGTCAAAACCTGCGATGTGGTGACAGTTGAGTCCTTCAATATTCCTTCATCAGCATGAGTGAAATCTATGATTTTGGAAAGAAGGCCCCTAGTGTTTCCAATTTTTCCACAGTTATTGTGATCACGGACTAGTTTCTTCAGAATGAGAAGTCCCAAACTATTGAAAGTCCAGAATCCATATTCTTCATGGTCCAAGAAGATTTTGTTTTCGCCAATTTCATCTGCTGTAGAACTGGGGCTTCTGTTTGTCTGGAGAAGGGATAATATCGATTCCATTGCCCCGGGTATTCCGGTGACCCGAAGGGAATTTTGCTTTTTCCCGGCTAATTTGGAAACTATTTCTGCAGCTAATAGCCTGATTTCTTCCTCTTGTGGGTCTTTCCAGTTTAAGATATCCACCAGTCTCTCTATAACTGGCAGACTTGTTCCTATCTTCTGAAGCGTGTCATCTGAAAACTGTTCTTTAGTAGAAAACCGGTGAAGAGTCCTGGCTCCCATGAGCTGCTCATCCGGCGAGTTTGAACATAAGAGGTCCATCGCAAAAGTCACCATGTCCATTCCCAGGCCATCAAAAATGCTCCCATTAAGACATCTTGAATAGCAGTCGTAGAAAAATCTCCAAGTCGAGATCATACCCGAAGCCCCCAGGTCGCATTCCTCATTCACCCCTTCGAGAAGCTTACAGATGACAACCTCCCACGCGCAGTAAGCTTTCTCTATCAGGAAGACCAGAGCTTCAGCCAAAGCCAAGGCATAAAAGAAAATCAGAGCAGGTTTCCGATTTCTCTTGTCCGTATCTCCTTTAGCTACCTCACCATAATTGTGCTTGATGAGCTTCGTCAATGAGAGCACGACGCAGGCTATTGCAGATAAGATCTGGAGCCAGTGGAAAATCTGGCTGATGTTTCTCGAAAGGCAAACCCACCCTCCATAAGGTAGAATAGGAACTTCCGAAGAAGTCCAAATCCGGGTGGGCCTCCTTTTGAATTTCTGCTTTCTAATGTTTTTCGCATCTGTAGTTTCAGAAATTTCCCTGCTGCGTTGACTTTGCTTCCTCGTAGCAGAGCTCACGGGACTGAACATATTCTGCATGGATTCAACTAGAGCTCTAGAGCTCGATTTGAGCGCTTGGAAGCTGCTCATTCCGGCATCAGCTATTGACCAAGTGGACTGGTGTTGCCATTCCAGCTCATGACTCCTGCTGGATATTCGAGTTCCTTCAATTAATAAAATGATGGTGATGAACCAGAAGTCGGATTTCTCTAATGTAACGGCAAAGCCCCCCAGGAGCACAACCGTTGCCCAGACGAAACCAAGGTATCCCAGGGCAGTGGCCACTTTTTCGAGAACCGCAAGGCGGAGTGCAAACAGAGTAAGCTTTTTCTCTGGGGCCAGAACAGCCGGTAATGTGGGGGAAACAGAATGTCCACTGCTTCCATCTCTCCTTCCAGCACTAGTTTTCGGCGCAAAGATTGTAGCGGGTGAAATGATGATTTCATCTTTCTTCTGAAGCTGAGGAATATCTAGATGAATGCCGCTGCTTTGACCTTCAGCACTGTTCTTGGCCTTCATTTTGCAGTCTGGAGAAGCTCAAGAACAGTAGCTTCGTTTTACATCAAATCAGCTGGGGAAAGCTTCTATCTAACGGTACGAAGTTGTAATGAATGATGTGGCTCTCGGTTCTATATTGCCATGCGCAGTTCCTCTTGAGGCATTGACTTCAATATCGGGGAAAAGTACACCGGAAGTGTTATAACTTTTGTACGGCGTTCACTTGAGTGCCATAACTTTCAAAACGTTCACTTAAGTGCCATAATTTTTAAAAAACGTTCACTTGAGTGCCATGTTGACGTGGTAGTCGGAAAAGTTACTGTAGATACCGGAAAAGTTACTGTAGCACGCCGAAAAAGTTATTGTAGCACGCCGGAAAGATGACGTGGCACGCCGAAAAGCTAACGTGGCATGCTTGAAAAGTTACTGTAGCACTCAAGTGAACGATTTTGTTCCGACGTAGCACTCAAGTCAACGATTTTTGAAATTATGGCACTTAAGTGAACATTTTGAAAGTTATGGCACTCAAGTGAATGCCGTACACAAGTTATGACACTTCTAGTGTACTTTTCCCTCAACATCGATGAACGTAGGTTGAACCTTTGAAGTCTCCTTTTTCTTCTGGTCTCCCGCTGCATGAGAGTCGTTGGCCAACTGTACTATTATAAAGTATAATGAAATCTCCACATCACCTCTAAACAACTGGGTCGTCTCCTTTTTAAAGCAGTTGGTTAAGGAACCAATTATTTTAAGATCTTAACACTTTTGTGTGCCTAATAATTTAGTAATGTTGTGTCATATCGGCATACCATGCAAGGAGTGAGATTACAATCTCTTACGTGACCGCATATTTTTTGGATTTCCACGGCAACCTGCTTGCTCAATGACGATTGTTTCAATGTCATGCAACGCGCGGTTGAGGCATTTGTTTTTGTACCTCTGAAAATCTACGAAAACATTGTTATGTGTGACCTTATTAAAATGACAAAAACATTATTTTGGTGACGCATTATTCACCTAATCTTTACCTAAAGGGCGGTGGCTCTTCACTGTGCTTACTTTTGCTTGTTGTGATTGTGAAACACACGACTTTGTGTTTAACCTTTTTTTTTTTCTTTGATGTTTTCTTTTGGGAGTGTTCCTCAGCGGATAGCAAGTTAAAAGCGTTTTAACTTAGGATTAGTGCAAGATGTTGACTTTCCTTTGCCAACCCATTGCTCTGCTAGCATGAAAAAACTTGGCGTATGATTTTCTGAATCTAGCGATAAAAATCTTCTCAATGTGCGGTTGCTAAGCAAATGGACTACAAGACAAGCAAAACAGAATTTGTACCCACATCAAAAAACAAAAACTTTAAAAGCTTTTCAAGCAAGAATGCTGAGTGAAGAGGGCCTTGAGGGTCATAGTGTATTGTGAACATAGTTCTTGACTTTAATAGCAAGTTGAGCGAGAATTCATCCTAAATCCTTGTTGGCGTTTCGAAATCCTTCGACGAGGCCCAAGCGTATGGATCTTGGCCCAAAAGAAAGGGTTGGAGCTCGGACGGGTCGCAAACGCGAGAATTTTTTATCGAACTTAATCCGTTCGTTTTCTAATAAGGAGTTCTAGATCGATTTTGGACAGAGAGTGTCAAATGCGAAAAATACTTATATTGACACAAGAGGCGTGATACAGACTCTTGATAATTCGACAGCCCACTCATTCGACATTGAAACGAACTTCGACACACTAGGACTTGGATTTGACTCCGGAATTTAATCAAAGAGGCCGGACCAAATTGTAGAACACAATGCCAGAATTTAATCGATGACACTGGACGGGGGATGTAGGACACAATACCGGAATTTAATCAACTGTATTGGACGAGATAGGCGATGAGTTCAACCTCGAAATTGAAACGACGGTGCTGAACCTAATGAGCAGACGCCGGAATTTAATCGACGACACCTAACTCTGGATATGAGACTCATCGGAATTGAATCGACGATGGAAATCTGAAAGCTATAACTAAGCTAAAAGCTAAAAGTTAATTGTAGAGATGAGTATTTGTGTTTGTGTGTGTTGTGACCGCGGGGTATTTATAGACCAAGTCCGGTAACCGTCGAGCGGTTATTTTCTTTGGCTCCACGTTTTAACATTTTCCAATAAGTCATGTGAATAGTCCCTTGACGGTTTCTTGGTTTCCGCGCCCTTTCTTTTCGCCTTGTGGGGATTACCGCCAATCTTTCATTAACCACCCCGATCGTGGCTCTTTTCGCGCACTTCTTCTTTCGTCTTTCAAGGAAGATGCCGCCAAAACTTTTTCTGACACGTGGCATTTCCAAGGTTCTTTTGAGTCTGTCTTCAATGCTCTTACCCTCAGGCAATCAAAGCTCCTGCTCGTGCTCGTCACGTGGCCCCGGGAGTAACTTTAGGTGTTAACAATCCTACACAAACATATTATCAAATCATCATAAATAGAACACAAGCGTCGATCAGGGGAAGTTCTTTTTCGTCTAATCTTTATGGCAGAACTCGAGTCGAAATACCGAAGCAGAAAACAAAATCCCCACAAGCTTTCTCCAATTTCTTGGCAATCACAGCATGTAGAAAGTAAACAGCATCGACTTGCCAAATAGTAGGGGTTCAAAAGGATGCTAGAGACTTCCCTCAACAAACTTTGCAACCACTCTAGCACGTCTGAATGCGCTGCCTCGGCATGCTTCACCGCTTCTTCATCGGCGACATCGTACCTGACAGTCCACCTGTGGAAACTTTTGGAAATATTTTCACTTGTGCATCAACCTGTAAAGCAGTCTTATATTCATCCAAAATCTCTCCTACCATGGGGCAAAGTAACTCTCTGAGTGGCTCGCATAAATCTAACTTCCCATTTGAGAAGTAAATAGAAGTGCATGAACTCAAGAACCATAAAGTTATACGTCAAGCGCATAAATCGAAGACCAAATCAGATCCATCACGCCTGAAATTGTTCTCCATAGAAATTCTGACATGCGATCATCAATGCATGCCATTGATATAATGAAACCAAATAAAATAAACTGTGAAAAATAGATATGACCAAAGCAATGCATACTTTGTCACATGCAAACATAGACTCGGGATCAGGAAAGGTCGATTATCTCAATCTCACCTCGGATTTGGCGGCTAGAATCTCTTCGATCTGCTTTAGGAGTTCTGATGGTGACATACGGTCTATCTCAGATCCTAATATGGCTATTGGAGTCTGCTGAGTATGTCTTGAATTCTTTATGGAATTGGACTAACGTTAGAGCTTGGGAGTAGTAATATTTATTGTTCTTTCTCGAGTTATTAGGTTAAAAAGTAGAGACATAAAGAGTCTTTAGTTTTTAGCCACCTTTTGTAATTCTTGAATTTTCATAGTGGATTTTGCTTCCCCTCTCCCAGTGATTTTTTTCTGCAAGGTTTTTTCACGTACATCTGTGTGTTCATTTCTTCTTCTCAGTTTTAATTTCGTTACTATTTCAACATTAGTCGTAATTATTTGGTATCAGAGTAATAGGGTTGTTCGATTTTCTAGTTATGGTTTCATGTTCAGCAACGAAATTTGATATTGAGAAGTTTAATGGGAGCAAAAATTCCAATCTATGGCAGCTCGTATATTGGCTGTTTTTACGCAACATAGTTTGAAGATAACTCTATTTGGGGAAGGCAAGAAACCTAAAAGCACATCGGATGGAATCTAGGAAGATTTGGATGAAAAAGCTTTGTCTACTATCGAGCTGTGCCTCACGAATGAAGTTTTGTAGGAGGTACTATGTCATAAATCAGTTGCAGGTTTTTGGATGAAATTGCATAAATTTTTTTTTTTTTTGACAAAATCCCTCACCAATCTATTGATGATTAAGCAACGTCTCTTCATTCTTCATATGGCTGAAGGTGCTTCCATTAAGTATCATATTTCTTAGTTCAATGCTATTATTTCTAAATTAAGGAGTATTGATGTTAAGATCGTAAATGACAATCTAACTCTTTTATTGTTAGATTCGCTACCTCCCTCTTATAAGAATTTTAAAGAGACCATGATTGTTAGTAGAGTAACTATTGATCTTGAAGATGTCTGAGACTAGTCTTTTAAATAAGTGAAAACTAGATAAAGAATTGACTTTTGAATGCAGTAAGGATAATGGGTCTGGTTTAGTTTTGAAGGTCTATTGAGAGAAGCAATAACGACTGGAGAAGGTCAATATCAAAGCATAAGGATCTTACTTGCAACTTCTAAAAGTCTAATGGCTATATCAAGATTGTCTGAAACTGAAGACAAAGCAGCAAAGAGAAAATAATATGAATTAGCAAAATCAAGGGAATGCAAATCGGCAGGACAATCAAAACTACCAGAATAGACAAATTCATGGAAATGAAAATCCCGATCAAGTTGCTGTTGCCGAAGAAGAAAACGCAGATTGGTTATTGGTTGCAGATGATAAAGACAAATTTAGAGATGGTTGGATTCTTGATTCAATCTATTCATAGCATGTGTCATAATCGTGATTGGTTCTCCAAGTACAAGGAATATAATGGTGGAGTTATTCTAATGGGAAGCAATGCTAAATGCAAAGTAGTTGGGATTGGGACTGTCAACATTAAGATGCATGACGACATGATCAGTACCTTGAAGAATGTCAGACACGTTCCTGATATGAAGAAGAACCTCATCTCTTTGGATACACTTGATGCTAGCGGTTGTAGATTTACCACTTAAGGTAGAGTTATGAAGAATGTGATAGGTTCACTTCTGTTGATGAAAGGGCTAAAAATTGGAACTTTTTATGAACTGCAAGGCACTATAACTACTAATTTAGCTGCAATCTTCTGTTATAACAAAATCAAACAACACTAAATTATGTCATATGAGAATAGGCCATATGAGTATTAGAGGGATGGAGGTGCTGAGTAAGAGAGGTCTTTTGTGTGGTCAGAGAATTAGAAAACTTGATTTCAGTGAGCATTGTGCTTTTGACAAATAGAAAAGCGCCATTTTCAAAACAGAGTTTCACACAACAAATGGCACGTTGGATTATATTCATTCTGATCTTTGAGGTCCTGCAAAAGTTCCTTTGAAAGGCCCTGGTTTAAGGTACATACTTACTTTCATTGATGATTTTTCCAAAAAGGTTTGGGTCTATTTTCTAAAGAAAAAGAGTGATGTTTTTGTTACATTTAAGTAATGACAAACATTGATTGATAAGCAGACCAGTAAAGATGAAAAGGTTGAGAAAAAGATAATATTCTAAAATTTTGTGGAGGCGAGTTTAATGAGTTCTACAAAATTGAAAGCGTTATGAAGCATCATACTACTATGAATATACCATAGCAAAATGGTATTGCAGAATGAATGAACAAAACCTTATGGGAAAAAACTAGGTGCACATTGTCCGATGCTGGTTTTGACAAAAAGTTCTAGGCTAAGATAGTCAATATAGCATGTTGGTTGATAAATAGTTATCCTTGCATATCTAATGAATGCAAGACACCTAAGGAGGTATGGTCGGGTAAACCTGCCTATTATTCTTCTCTTTGAGTATTTGGATGACCGGCATATACACATGTTCGTGGGGTGAAACTATAGCCTAGAGTACAAAAAAATGCATCTTTCTTGGTTATTCTTTTAGTGTAAAGGGTTATATATTTTGGTATTCTAATTCATCTAAGATTATCATTAGCAAATATGTTACTTTTGATGAATCCTATCCTTCATCCTAGCAAGGAATCGTCTTTTCCTTGTCAAGAAAATCTAGAAAGTGTTGCGGAGAAGGTAGAGTTTGAAGTAATTTCTTTGCAATCAGTTTAGCCATCTAATGATAGTATCAAGTTAGAAAACCTGAAGAGGAACAATATTCTACTGCCAAAGATAGGCCAAGAAGGATAGTGAAGCTTCCACAGAAGTATAAGTACTTAGATTTTGTTGCTTATGCTCTTTTAGTTGTAGAGTTAGTAGAGTATAGGGAGCCTAAAATCTACAAGGAAGTTGTTTCTTGAAAAGATTCAGCAAAGTAGTTAGTTGTTATGAATGAAGAGATGAAATCTCTTGAAAAGAATTAGACTTGAGAGCTTGTCAAGCCACCAAAAGAAAAGAAAATTATGGGCCACAAATGGATTTTCAAAAGAAAGGAAGGTATTCCTGGAGTTAAAGACATCAGGTTTAAAGCTCATATAGTTGTTAAGGGCTATAGTCAGATTGAGGGAGTTGATCTTAATGATGTATTTTCACCTTTCGTTAAACACAACTCTATTCGAATTTTTCTTGTGTTAGTTGTTATGCATAATTTAGAGTTAGAACAACTTGATGTGAAAACCGCTTTCTTGCATGATGAACTTGAAGAGAAAATCTATATGGGTCAGCTAGAGGATTCTCATTTTGATGGTGAGGAAGATCATGTTTGTCTATTGAAAAAGTCTATGTATGGCTTGAAGCAATCACCTAGGCAATGGTATAAAAGGTTTGATTCCTTTATGGTTCAACTTGGCTATTGTAGGAGCAAATATGATAATTGTATATGTCTGCGCAAACTTCCAAATGGCTCTTTCATTTATCTGCTATTATATTGATGGCATGCTGATTGCAGCAAAAGATAAATATGATTTACGAAATTTGAAGGCACAGCTAAGTGCTGAATTTGAGATAAAGGATTTAGGTGCAATAAAGAAAATTCTAAGCATGGAAATTCGGCAAGATCGAAAGGGAAAAAAATGCATCTTTCTCAGAAAAGCTACGCGAAGAATGTATTAGATCGTTTTGGCATGAGAGATTCCAAACCAATAAGTACTCCTCTTGTTGCTCACTTTAGATTATAAGGTAGTTTATGTACACATATAGATGAAGAGATAAAATATAAGTCACATGTTCCATACTCTAGTGCAATTGATAGCCTTATGTTTGCTATGATTTGCACTTGACCCGACATTTCACATGTTATTAGCATGGTAAGTAAATATTTATCATGCTTAGGAAAAGTTCATTAACAAGCTATAAAGTGGACTTTGAGATGTTTGAAGGGTACTTTTGAATGTGGTCTAGAGTTTGAGAAGACTCATGATACTCTTAGAGGATATGTTGATTCTGATTAAGTTGGTGACCTTGATAAGATGAGTTTTTTGACGAGATATATTTTTACTATTGGAGGTTGTGCAGTCAATTGGAAAGCTATTTTATATCATATTGTTGCCTTTTTTTTTTTTTTAACAAAAGGCATAATATAAGGCTATTACATAGGCAGTTAAAGAGGCCATATGGTTAATATGCTTATTTAGAGAGCTCGGTGTAAATCATGGTGTGACTATTGTCTATTGTGCTAATCAGAGTGATGTACATCTTATTAAATATCATATGTATCATAAGCGGACAAAGCATATTCATGTGCGGCATCATTATTTCGGGACAGTATTTGACTGCTATATGAAGACCTTGGAGATTAACACAGAAAATAATCTAGCTGATATGTTGACGAAGTCCTTACCTATTGCAAAATCCAAGCATTGCTTGGGTTTGGTTAATGTTTGCTGCAACTAAGTTTTACTTTGGTGGAAGAAGAAGATTATTTATTACTTTTGTCTATTTGAGAAATTCTAGCCAATGTGGAGATTTATTGAGATATCTTGAATTTTTTATGGGCTTGGGCCAGCGTTAGGGTTAGGGAGCGGTAGTATATATTGTTTCTCAAGTTATTAGGTTAAGAAGTAGAGACAGAAATAGTCTTTAGTTTTTAAGCTACCTTTTGTAATCCTAGATTTTCCATAGTGAATTTTGTGTCTCCTCTCCCCATGGTTTTTCCTGCAAAGGTATTTCAAGTAAATCTATGTGTTCATTTTTTTCTTTTCAATTTTAATTTCATTATAATTTTCGTGTTATTCATAACAGAGCCTTAACTCTTGCAAAAATCATGTGTAACTCTAAGGTGCAAAAACTAACGAAGCTGATAAATTATGGTGATGTGTAGTTAATTTAGGCTCGTCGAATTTTGCTATAGTTTCCGTGATAATGTGTCATGGTAGATAAAGCGCCAATACCATGAAAGGCCCAATGCTTTTGCGCATTTGACAAATTTACCAAAACTAATTTTTTAGCCACAAAAATCCCCAACTGATATACATGTGATAAATGTACCCCCAAATTAATTTTTTGAATACCAAAAACCTTGAATTAGTAAATCAGTGATAAATTTACCCTTCAGTAGTTTTCATTAAATTGGGTTAATATCACAAAAAACTCTAAACTAGGATATATGTGACAAAAGGAAGGTAAAATCCCCAAATTGGTAAAGCTGTAAATTGCCATGTGTCATCTAACTCGGCAATTTGATGGAAAAATTTAAAGGAAAATAATGGATGGTAAATTTATTATAGATGTACTAGTTAAGGGTTTTTAGTAGTAAAAAAATTAGTTTGGGGTAAATTTATTACAAATATATCAATTTGAAATTTTTCGTGATATTAACTCTAAATAAAACATCACATAATTATTGTGTTGTGGGCAAAGTGAATGAATTTTCTTCCAAGAGATTATAAAGTGGAGAGGAAAATGTCATATCTTACACACTGCATGCATGTTCCAAACTTCCAAGCCTTCAGGAGATGCTTTTTCTTCTGTATGCAAGCCAGATGCAATATATTCATGTTATGCAAGCCATATGCAATATGTTCATGTGCATGACAGTGCAAATGTGGAAAGGTAGGTTCCTACAGCTACTTCAAGTGATTATTGGCTTTGAAAATATGCAAGCTGAGAGCCTAATTGAATATCAAAAATAGAAAAAACCATACCCTCGATATAATAACACGGCCACTTCGACGACCCATCTTTGCCAGCTCAACCACAAGCTTTACTGAAGAAATAAAGATCCCATGAGCATTGCACGATATTACACAAGATTATTTTCGTAGTTAGTTTGATTTGTCCACTTATATCAGCAGTTCTGGTTATATTCATCTTTCAGTTTTCTGATGATATGAGACTATCACTAGGCTTTTGCTTTTATCAGTCTTTCATAGTATTTTGCTTATATCCAGTTTTCGTAGTATTCTGTTGATATTAAATTCTAGTTATATCTAGCTTCCTAGTTATATCCAACTGCTTCTCATTGGTCTTCCTTAATATCTCAATGATCCAAGACTATATAAATTGTTCACCTTGTCTAGAACCTCCAAGTCTCCACAAACTTCCATTTTTTCTTAACTTTTTTACATCCATAAAGGTTCGTCTAGTTTTCGTCAGTCTTTCACTTCATACTTCAGATAACTTTGATATGGGCAAAATACATCGATTTCACTTTAGCTTCTATCTTCTAGTTCTTCCAAGTATATTTGTAATCATGGCTTTACTTCGCTATTCACCTATTCATTTTACCTCCAAGCGTTATCGAACCCCGAGTTCTAGGTTTGTTCACTTTCTACTAAGGTATTTTCAATAAACACATTAACAACTTTTGATTATTTAGTTATCTTGAAAATATCATAAGGGATTTTCCCAGCAAAATTTGCACAAGCAAAGATGGTAAGAATATCTCACGACACTCTTGCTTACTTCGTTTTTATTTGTTTATTTATTATTATTTTTGCTCTCTTTTTTTAATTCTTTAATTATTATTTATTTTTTCCCCTTCCATCATTCTCTAATAAAAATTTTTTAAATAGTAAACTGTACTAATACACCTAAAGTACTAAAATACCTAATATAAATACTATACATATATAGTAACATAATGCAATAGAAAGAAATTTAATTATATAAATAAAAATGATATTTTTTTGATATTTTGAATTTTTTATACTAGAATTTCAATGCTATTTAATTTTAGTAATTCAAAAAGTATTTGATTCGTAAAAATAATTTTCATGTCATTGATATTAAAAATTCTATCCCTCTTTATCTCACCTCTCCATGCCATAATTTTATCCAACTTATATCCCTCTTCTATCTGAGTTTATCCTCTCTTGAGCGGACACCAAACACATAATACAATTTTATCCTAACTATAACTTGTAGCCTGAGGTTCTTTCAAAATCCTTCAACTTTGAATGTCGCCGCCGCCACTGCCTGGTAGGACATTGCCACTTGGTCACACCCCATCAGCTATCACCGCTCCTTGCTCAAGCAATAGTTCCTTTTCTTTTAGTTTTGTTCATGAACGTGGATTGGAGAAGAGAATATTAATTTTGGAATTTTTTATTATAGAGTTTTGACTTTTTTTCTTTCAAATTGTTTTGGACAAAAATGCCCCTGCTCCGAACGTCGGAAAAGTCACATGCTTGCCGGCTAGTGAGCACGTGACAGGCCGACGAGGTCAGGTCCTTATTTGAGATTGATTTGGGCAATTCATGCCCTTATTTAAAATAATATCTACTCTAGACTTTTTTTTAAAAAATGAAGTTCCTCCATGCACTTCTTTGAAATTTTCCCAAAAAATAAAGGATACTAATCAACCACTCATTCCCACAGGGGTCCTCCTAGATTTCAGGTTCAAATTGCCCAAAACAAAAATCATCAATTTCGCAGTTTGTCCGAGGTATTTCGACAAACGGTTTATAAGCACTGGAGGGATTGAACTGGTCACGAAACCAAAGTTGTTCTTTTTCTCCGGTAACAGCATTGACACAGTAAAGTCATCATAAATCATCGAACTGCTTCTCGGACTTCGAGTGATTTTCATCCGAATTTGCATGAGCACTACTTGGCCATACCAAGAACAGGGCAACACATGAACTATGGCATTACCTGGTCGTCCGAGCGCGAAGAGGCTGCAATGGGAGACTGGAACGAGGCCGGAAGGTTCGAGGATTGTCGGCTGCTGAGATTTAGGCTGTCAAGTTATCGTGCTTGCGATTCTAGCTCTTCACCTCCTACGGCAGTAAAACAAACCGGACAGAGGAGTCCCGAGTATAGCTATGGCGGGCAGTTCACGGTGAAGGACCACAACGAATGGCGATGAACATCTCAAACCGGTCTTTGAAGTGGTAGTCAGCTGTCTTCAAAGCGAAAGGGGGGCGGTCTTCCCGATTAAGGTCTGACGAAGATGAAGAACAGAGCTTGAGAGCTTGGACAATGACGTTTTGATATCACCGAATATTTTCCCTTGGCTTAAGTATACGGTGAAGACGTGCGACTGTGACTTAGAGACTGTTTTGAGTCATATTTTCCGGTTTTAACTCAATCTCGTTCTTACCGTTTCTTAGGGCGCGCATGGTAACACTTCTGCTTCTGAAACACCATTAGAAGCAGAAATTGATTTTTCAACTTCTCCATCAAAAGGAGAAGTTGATTTTTCAACTTCTCCATCAAAAGTTAATTTCTCATAAAAAAGACGTTTGATAAAATTTCTACTTCTAAAATTTTTACTTTTAATAAAATACCGGCGACCGGCGGCCGCGGCGGCGGCGGCAGCGACCGGGCGGTGGGCGGGCGGCGGCGACCGCGGCCGGCGGCGGCCGGCGACCGGCGGCGGCGGACCAACGGGCGGGCATTGGTCGGCGGAGTGGAAGAAGTGATTTACGAAGCCGAGAAGCTAAAATTTTTAGCTTCTCAAAGTTGACCAAAAATTCAACCGGAAGTAGAAATCTCTTTCAGAAGTAGAAATTCCTACCGGAAGTCAATATTTTTACCAAACGGATTTCAGTTTCAGAAGCACTTTTGAAGTGTCTTTACCAAACGGATTTCAGCTTCAGAAGCACTTCTGAAGCAGAAATTCAGCTTTTGAAGTGTTATCATGCGCGCCCTTACCTTCCCCTCCCCCATATGTTCTTCATTTTTGGCAAATTCGCAGCGACTGAGCTCGCTCACCGTCAAGAGACGCTTAATCCTCGCTCATCCCAGCACCGAAACTCACTGATCTTGACCGGTGATGAGGTTCTTCCGAATTCAACCACCATAATGCATCGGTTTTCGTAGTTTATGAGCTTTGTTCATGGGCTTTTTCCTTATAGAGTGAATTATTCAGCTGCAAGTTCCCATTTTTTCTTTGCTTCTTATCTAGTCCTACTTAGGGGGGGTTTCAGAGAAGCGGACGATGCAGATAATTTGTGGGTACGCTGTGAGATTTCCTTCTGTCGTCACATAGTAAGCAATATGTTCTTTCTTATGATCAACTTCAGACGCACGATGAATTGCCCTTTGGGATTCTTGTTCTCGTGTAGTCATTTGAAAATATGTGATGATTACCTTGGGCTATGTCATCCTTCAGTCTTGATTCGCTCCAAAGTAAAACGAGATTTGGAAGGAAAAAAATCTGATCTTCAAGTATTAGAAGTAGTGAGCTCAGCGTCACGGTATATGCAATACTTCGGTATGCTTCCATGTTCAGGAGTTCAATTGACAAGTAAAAGAATGTGTGGGGTGGATGTACACATCTAGCATATGGTGTGCTGTCAATCGCACACATTCCGTGCGAACAAACAAGGAAGCTGATACTGACCAACCAAAAAAAAAAAAAAAAACAAGGAAGCCAATAACTTTCGGAAGCATTTCATCAGGATTAAGCCGGGAGGAGTTGCTAAAGAAGCAATTACTTTTATTTCCTTGCTTCTGGAATTAGAGAATGAAATGTGTAGTCTAACTTACGTTCATGTTTCCCATTTGTTGGATAATTTGGCATCATCACTTGCTCAGTAACCTACCGATTGTTCAAACCTGTTCTTCAGCAGCACAAGTGCGGTCTCAACAAGTGACTGAATAGTCGTGCTGTGCCTGCTTAGTCCAATGGTGCCAGAGAAAATATTGAAGCTCTCTAGCTCTGATGTCGTATCCAAGACTCCTTCAAGCTCCTCCTCCATTCCCAGATCCCTGAATCTCCGCACATTTATTGAGTTCTCTCTCATCATCCAGATTGCTAGCTCGATAGCAAACCTTCTCATTCTCGGCACCTTTATATGTGGATTCCGGTAGCTCCTCAGGATCTCGACCAAAGCGCAAGCTAATTCGGCTTCTCTAAACCCCGTCCTCTCGAAGAGGGTGGTCGATTCTTCTGCTGTCATGAATTTGAAAGCATGTGCCGCTAACCCAACCATCACCTCTTGTAGTTTGCCTTCTGATGAGAAGATTGCCTTGAGAACCTGAGTTGAGGAAATATGGTTAGATGGGAACAATTAATATCATTCTCTCTAGGACAACTTAAACCTCTACGTAGCTGCCCTTTCTGGTTATTGAGATGCCGGCTCAGGTTCATTAATAATGCACTTACTGTTGGTGCAGCTGCTGTTACTCCCCTTAGCTGGTTGAAGGACTCTGGCCCATTGTAAGCGCATAGATTCCTCAAAATTCTTCCAGCATTAACATGAAGAATCGGAATCTCCAATGCTTCTAGGAGCCTCTCCACTACATTTAACTTCAAGATGCGATGACAGTTGCTCTTGCTTTCGAAAGCCAGCATTGCCAGGGCTTCTCCAGCCACAATCCTCACATCCCTTTGATCTTCCAATACTCCTTGTTGGAAGAAAATCTTTATCAGTTCTTTCAGAACTCCGCCGGTCCCTCCTATTCGCTCCGTCGCATCGTCGTCCTGTGCCAAACTGTTAAGGATCTGAATCCCTAGTTTCTGCAGTTCAGGTCGTTCCTCTCCGTATCGTAGAATATCTCTTATGTTGCTTATGGTGAAGACTCTCTCCGAGATCTCTCTCCGGAGCATTTTCCCTGTGGTACCCGTTGTGCTTGCCAGCATCTTCATAACCTGTAGGGATCTTTTAACAGTCAAAACCTGAGATGTGGTGACCGTCGAGTCCTTCAATATTCTTTCATCAGCATGAGTGAAATCTATGATTTTGGAAAGAAGGCCCCGTGTGTTCCCAATTTTTCCGCAGTTATCGTGATCACAGGCTAGTTTCTTCAGAATGAGTAACCCCAAATTATTGAAAGTCCAGTATCCATAGTCCTCATGGTCAAAGATGATTTTCTTTTCGCCAATTGCATCAGCTGTAGAACTGGGGCTTCTGTTTGTGTGTAGAAGAGATGATATCGTTTCCATTGCCCCGGGTATTCCAGCGACCCGAAGGGAGTTTTGCTTTTTCCCGGCTAATTTGGAAACTATTTCTGCAGCTGCTAGTCTGATTTCTTCCTCTTGTGGCTGTTTCCAGTTTAATATCTCCACCAGTCTCTCTACAACTGGCAGACTTGTACCTATCTTCTGAAGCGTGTCATCTGAAAACTGTTCTGTTGTAGAAAACCGGTGAAGAATCCTGGCTCCTATGAGCTGCTCATCCGGCGAGTTTGAACATAAGAGATCCATTGCAAAAGTCACCATATCCATTCCCAGGCCATCAAATATGCTCCCATTAAGACATCTCGAATAGGAGTCGTAGAAAAATCTCCGAGTCGAGATCATACCTGAAGCCCCCAGATTGCATTCCTTGTTCACCCCTTCGAGAAGCTTACAGATGACAGTGTTCCACTCCCAGTAGACTTTCTCTGTCAGGAAGACCAGAGCGTCTGCCAAAGCCAACGCATAAAAGAGAATCAGAGCAGCTTTCCGGTTTATCTTGTCCGGGTCTCCTTTAGCTGCCTCACCATAATTGTGCTTGATGAGCTTCATCAATGAGAGTACAACGCAGGCTATCGCAGATAAGAGTTGGAGCCAATCGAGAATCTTGCTGATGTTTCTCGAAAGGAAAACCCACCCTCCATAAGGTAGAATAGAAACTTCCGAAGAAGTCCAAATCCGGGTGTGCTTCCTTTTCATATTCTGTTCTCTAATGTTTTTGGCATCTGTAGTTTCGGATATTTCCCTGCTGTGTTGACTTTGCTTCCCCATAGCAGAGCTTACGGGACTCAACATATTCTTCATGGATTCAACTAGAGCTCTGGAGCTCGATCTGAGCGCTCGGAAGCTGCTAATTCCAGCACCAGCTATTGACCAAGTGGACTGGTGTTGCCATTCCAGCTCATGACTCCTGCTGAATATTCGAGCTCCTTCAATTAATAAAATGAAGGTGATGAACCAGAAGTCGGTGTTCTCTAGGGTAATGGCAAAACCCCCTAGGAGCACAACCGTTGCCCAGATAAAACCAAGGGTTCCCAGGCCAGTGGCTGCTTTTTCGAGAACCGCAAGGCGGAGAGCAAACAGAGTCAGCTTCTTCTCCGGGGCCGAAACAGCCGGCAGTGTGGGGCGAACGGAGTTCCCGCTGCTTCCGTCTCTCCTACCAGCACTAGTCTGCGGCTCAAAGATTGTGGTGGGTGAAATGATGGTTTCATTTTTCTTCTGAATCTGAGGAATATCCAGATGAATGCTGCTTTGACCTTCAGCGCTGTTCTTGACCTTCATTTCGCAGTCTGGATAAGCTCAAGAACAGATGCTTCTTTGGACATCAAATCAGCTAGCGGTTCGATGGAACCCGAATTCGACTTCCAAAAATTCTGTTTACGAATTTCCTGGATTGGGATGAGAAAGAGCAGCTATGCCTGTATAAAAGGTGGGGAGAATAAGTGGATCTAGCAGAGGAAAAGGTAAGGGTAAAGCAGCTTCTATCGCCAACTTTCCTGGAAGTTCCCTTCCTCTTTGACAAAATACTTATCGTCTGTTCATTTACTTGTACAATTCCATGGAGGAGCTGTCTTGATTGCCCGATTAAGATCTCGTACTCTCTTTCTGCATATCGAAGTGACGCGTTGCTGCTTGGTTGGTACTTTGCTTTGGCTTGTCTTGGAGAAACCATGTATGAAAGAGAGGACAAGCTGAGACAATGTTGACGAAGTCAGAGGAATATGTGGCTAAGGTTCTGATATTGCAATGACTTATCTGGCTCTCAGTTCTATATTGCCATGCACAGCTCATTGGGAGGCATTGACTGCAACATCAATGAAAGGAAGATTCCTGATGAAGTTGAACCTTTGAAGTCTCCTTTTTCTTCTGGTCCCTTTGTGCAGGAGAGCCATTGGCCAACTTTATTACAAGATATAATCAGTCGGTCCAGTTTGGAACTCTTCCACATTACTTGTAAGCGACCGGGTCATGTCTCCTCGACGATTATTTCCATGTCATGCCATGTGCGGGTTGTGGCATTTCTTGTGATTTTATCTAATGTCTCCGTCTCGGGCTAGAGGACAGCAAATGGTCCCCTGCTTCACGTTCAAGGTTCAGTCAGGTGGCTATCGCATTATAATTCTTATCACTTATTTAATCGAGAAAATTCGACAATCTATGAAAGAATTTGTTACGTGTGACCTCAGTACAATGAAGAAAACAACATAATTATGACGATGCATTATTCTCCGAATCTTACCTAAAAGGTGGCGGCTCTTGACTGTGTCTTCTTTTGCTTCTTGTGATCGTCAAACACAGAACTTTTCAGTCCCATTACTTTGATTTTTCCTCTTTTCGGAGTGTTCCTTAACGTATAGCAAGTTCCAAGCGTTGAATTTAGGATTAGTGCAAGGTGCTGACTTTTCTTTGCCAACTCATTGTTCTGCTAACATGACTAAACTTGGCGTATAATTTTTCTGAATCTAGTGATAAAAATCTTCTAAATGTTCAGTTCCTAAGCAAATGGACTACAAGACAAGCAAAACTGAATTTGCACCCACCTCAAAAATCTAAAGTTTGTAAAAGCTTTCGAGTAAGGATACCGAATGAAGAGGCCTTGAGGGCCATAATATGGAGTTGAGCGATAATTCATTCTATTTTTAAAAACTCGGTATATGTTCATCCTAAGTCCTACTCAAGAATTAGCAAAGAGAATACAAGTGTCGATTGGTAGAGATGCATTTTCATCCAATCCTTACAGCAGAACTTGAGTTGAGATGCAGAAACTGTCACGCCCCAACTCTCGAGCTCGCGACATCCCTACCTTACTCACCTCAGGTCATGAATGATAGCGTCTCGGGTAGCTATCAACCTACGAAATTACGGCGCATGCGGAACGTGCAATTCTCCCAGACAATCAATAACAAAGGGATAGCATAGTAGGAAACTGTCGCGATCTAAAAATTCGGAAAATTTCCAGGCTAATGGATTATCGGGTTAATTATTTAACCAACCTAACTCGAACTCTCCCAAGTCCATACCAAATCGCAACTTAAGGTTCAATTTATTAACATGCAATATATTTTGGTTTTGGAGCCGCCACTAATCATTTATGGTAGGTCGATTAGAAACCTAAATAAAATAGCGGGAGAACTATTTTATTCCTACGAACCGGAGATTAAGAGTTCGGGGGACTTGATTACGCCGAATTACTCTAACGCCCTTTCGGTACCATTTCATTTCATAAAAAATCATTTAAGAAGGCAACATTAATTGATTTTAACCTAAGTCACTAACAAAAAGTTATCATGCGGGTGCGCAATCAATTAATGAACATCCAGAAATCAGTATAATCAAGGGAGCATGCGCCACACAAGATAGTTCTTTTATTTTTTTTTTTTTTATTTTATATGAATGCATGAGAGACTACACTATATGCAATGGCATGGATTAAATGCAAGACTAAACTAGATTACATGCAAACTAAATGAATGCACAAGTAGGACCATGATTAAATTAACTACGTGACACGTGTATTAATTAAAAAGAAGACATGCAATTCTAATATCCAATATAAGCTAAAATGCAACCTAATATGACATGGCAAGAAATAATGACGTGGCATGGATGACGTGGCATGTATGACGTGGCAAGGATGACGTGGCAAGGATGAATGATTTTTTTATATTTTCGGATGAATTAATTTCCTAAAATAGAACTATGCCAAAACAATATTTATCTTGCATATTTTAGAGTTCAAATTGACCTAAACCCTAATATATTAAGATAGATTATTTTAGACATAAAATTCTATTTAAACATGCAATTTCTATTCTAGTATGCAATCTAACCTAAATAAAAAATTAGATATGCAATATCTACATGATGTTATTTTTTAAAAGATGCAATTTTCAGATATGCAAAGTGAATGAATGCAATTTTTTTAGAATTTTTTAGATTACATCATGCGACGGGTATATTCTAAAAAATATGACAATCAAGCAATTCAAATCAAATGAGGAAAGTGAATATGTCAATCAATGTCAAACAAGAAAGTGGATATATCAATCAAGTTTTGAAATATTTCGCGAATATTTGAGTCAATCTTTAATTCGTAATCCTACGATTAACGATTGAACCCAAATCCTTACCTAATCGAGTATTCCATCAATAATCCTAAAGATGGACGTTCTCGATCATATGACAAGTTGCGGATTAGGAAAGGAAATTTTCCTAATCTACCTGTAGTTTGAAAAAATATCCACTTTGATGCAATATACTCGAGATATACAAGTGTATGACAAGATATACTCGAATTAGGCGAGTGAATATTCCATTTGAATATAGGAAATATTTACCTTATCTTGCAAATTTATGCTTTCCTAATTTGGACTAGACCAAATTTTGCACTCCAAGCTTCCACTCCTTGGATCGGTTTAGTGAGGACACGTTCGGGCAAGAGAAACCAACGTTGACGTTAGATGGCCCGTGATCGACAGAGGACAGCAGCAACGCAGGGGCAGTTCTACTCCAAACAGTGCTGTTTTTTGACGTAAAGAGCAGCAAAACAGCCCCTTTATATTGCCGAGCAAAACCTTGTGCTTTGGACCTGAACGGTGGAAAAATTAGGCCAATTTGGAGCAAAAAGTGGTACTTGAACAGCAGCCAAGCGTGGACCAATCAATAGGGGTTTTCCTCAGCTTCTCGTCCCCTTTGCAAGAGCAACACGTGATGAAGAAACTACAAAGACAGATTGCAAAAACCACAGGGACAGAGGAGAAAACCGTAATAATAAAGAGAAAACCGCAGTAATAGATGTAAAAACTGCAGCCACAGGGTGTCGAAAACTGCAGCAAAAGCTCCTGGATCTGTACGGAAAAGGGAACCAATGTTCCTTCGTTGCCAGAGGAATCCGCTTCTCACCTTTTGCGCTCTCCTTCTTCCTTTTCCTTCTCACGTGAACTCTCTCTACTATTCTCAATTTTCTGAATGGTGGAACCCCCCTTTTCAACGTGAACATGAGTCTTATATAACCTAGGTTTAGAGCTTCCAGCGAATATTTCATTTCCTATCTTGAGATAAAAGATATTCTCAAAGAAATCTCAAGATTTGATAATAAAATGCTGAATTATCCTCCAAGTTTTATTTTACTAATTGGCATTATAAAAAATTTGGCTATAACAATGGGTTCGGCCGAATTTTGTGTGAGCTCGGGTTCATCGCTCATCCAATTAAGTCAATCTCGCACCGCCGATGCGGACAAATGCTAATGCAAATACGTGAACATAAAATTGAGAAACATTAAATATGTTATGCATGAAAATTATTTTTGGTGAGAACTAAAGTTAATTCTCATTTTTTATGCAAGATAAATGATTTAAGAAAAATCAAAATTTAGGTGTCAACAGCTGCCCCTCTTTGAGTGGAGGCTCGCAGAGGTTTCGCTCAAAGACCAAAATTGAAAACCTAAATTTTGCAAATGTGAATGATGAATCATGATTTTTTTACGGGACTTTTAATCCCATTTTCTAATGCAAAAGGAAATAATGCATGATATGCAAGACAGTAAATAATATGCGTCTCCGCCTTCTTTTCCATAAAGGAATTAGAGAAACCTATGCATGGATTGCAAATGAGAATACCTGTTTTACCAAATAACTCATAAGCTGATGATTCCCTTAATTTCCAAGCTCCCGATGGGAGAATCTTAAGGTACTGGGCCCATATGTTACTAGAGACTTCTCCCCGATGCGAGACGACGCAAGATCCGTAATAAAGAAATATGCTTGAATTATGGTTCAAGTTGCACCATCTTGTCTCTTGGGGCTGCCATCGTTTTAGTGAGCCACCATGAGTTGGTAAAACGCTTCTCGCGACCTCCTCCGTTTTAGCGGGTCACGTATCAGCTGAAAATGTCTCTTGAGACCACCTCCGTTTTAGCGGGTCATCATGAGTCGGTAAAATATCTCTCATGACTCCTCCGTTTCAATGAGCCACTTTGAGTTTAAATGTCTCTCGGGACCACCTCCGATTTAATAGGTCACCGTGAGTCGGTAAAATGTCTCTCGTGACTCCTCCGTTTCAACGAGCCACTGTGAGTGCAAAATGTCTCTGGGAACCACCTCCGATTTAACGGGTCACCGTGAGAGAATAACCCGAAACAAGCGGCAGGTAATGATCGAGATTTGTCATGCTTGAAACAAGCATCAAGTAATGACTACGGTTTGTTACACCCGAAACAAGCGTCAGGTAATAACGAAAATTCATGTCATATCTGAAACAAGCATCAAATAATTACAAGGAGATGCCTCAAATTCAAAAGTTAAATGAGAAAAGAAACATACCTGATTCAAACATCAGGCTGTCTTAGGATGACAGACTTACGTAAACGCACCCGAGGATTTGGTAGATTGCCTAGTGGGTACTTGCCGCCAGGGCCTGTTCATTTTTGGATGAATTTCGAAACCTCAGGGGGCAACTCGACCATTGGCATGCATCCGTCAGACAATGTCAAAGATAACACATGCAAGCATACATGCTAAAATTTGTTTAGTGGGTTTATGCAAAACTATTTTGTCAAGTTTGCATTACCAATTCTGTTCATGGAGGTTATTACATTATGAATACCTCAAATGTAAGTCGAAAGGGGGACTTCAGTCCGAAAGAGCTTTCTCTCATTCTTGAGAAAAGCTTTTCATCCCGATTGCAGGATTCAAAAGAAATCACTCAATCTTACCATCATCGCATTTGACAAGGATCCGAGTAATCTCGCAATTGATACGACCGAGCCGATCTGGAGGTCTTGATTAGGACCGTAATGAGGGCTAGGTCAAAGGCTTACAAGGGGACTCCAGTTGAGTCAAAGCTGTTGAAATGAATTTCTTCGTCATCCGCTCCGGGTTTACAAGTCAAGAACCCCGCAAAAATGAGAGAGAAATAATCTTGCTCGAACTTCTTCGAGCGATGCTTAAAATCATTAAACTCTACGTTAACTCAAGTGCCCTAGTCGGAAGAGACTTTCAAGTATTGTAACGTAGGTAAGGATAAGGGATTGAGGAACGAAAAGGTTCATTTTGGCTCGGAAAATGTATGTGAAAGATTTGATGTTGGTGATCATTACTGTCTTGTCACCGATCTTGGCCTTCAAGAATAGTCTTCAGAGGATACCATCATTGCTTGAGAGATAGTACTTTTCTACTAAGAATTGTACTTTGCAAACCAACCTCCTTGGGGAGTCTTCTTTCCCATCGGACTCCATTGGGGATTTACAAGAAATAACATGCGAACATATCGAAATTTACAAACTAATATACAAACATGCACACTTGAAAATTCAGAAGTATTGTACAAACGAACAAGAATTTGAATGGGCATTGGCCTTGCTTTTAGTAGGCACTTTGCTTTTTTTAATGCCCGGGATTTCCTTATAGGATCAGCCTTTGCTTTTCTTACTCCCTACTCCCATTTTTCTCTTTTCGAGAGAGCTTGTTTTTTTTCTTCGAATTTTTCTGCTCTCTTTTTTTTTTTTTTTGGAGTGTACCCTTTCCTTTCCGGCTGAATTTACTTCCCCCTTTTTTCAAATCCTATGATTTTGACAATCTCATGATTTTGAATTAGGAATTACAACAAGAATAAACTTTACAAACAAAAATTATGAAAAATCTAAGATACAAGATGAATTCACACGGGAATTGTCTGTTGACTTGATCATCCCCAATTATGCTCCTTGGGAAAATGTTATCTTCATCTTGGAGTGAGCAACCGATCACCAACAGAGGTTTAAGAAAGGAATTTGTAGGCGCAAGTGGGCTATGCAAAGGACATAGTGTGTAGGATAGAGAAATGAATGATCTTCATCATCCTAAGGCACTTGAATTAAAATTCGAGTATAAATGCAAAGAAACACCCAAAGATTAATGTTAGTCCGAGCAAGAAAATTTCTAACCATTTACCTCGTGTTGCTACCGGAATTAACTCGTCTGGACCCCGATGTGGGGTGGTTCTTGACAGGGGTAAAGAAATGAGACCGTCGTTCAAAGGGGTTAATCAAGGGTTAACCCGTAGTATTTGGAATAGAGAACTGAATGCCTCTATCATTTCAGCTATCGTACCTTTTGCGAGAAAACCCTTTGCCTTGTGAATGCGGAACCTAGCTACCGCTCAACTCACTGGGGATTATAATGCGGGACGTGTGTAGAAATGGCTTGCCTTTCATCATCCTGTTATACCCCATTCCGTACATTCGATGCATCATACATAGCTTACACTCCCTATTCAGAGTTGGTAAATTAAACATGAAAAACAATTATGCACAAATTATGAAATGAGTGAGCATTTTTGGGCGTGCAAAATCATATTTCATGAAAATCTCATGCACTTTGTTAAAGAACAGACTATGCAAGTATGAAAGCAAATTCTTGTGGATGGGAGAATTGAGTTGCCCCAGAACATGTCAATGGGTCAAATCAAGGAGTTTACTCCTTGGGTCGAGGAGCAGCTCGTTTCCATCTATGCCCCGTAACATACATGAACGAGTTAAGTGAAGACTTTAGATGCTCCAGTTGCTCCCTTTCAATGGTGATGGCCATATGTTTATCATGTGTTCCTACAAGGAGGAAAAAGAGTGTCACATTGAGAACAACATAAGATAGAGAAAGAGGTACTTCCCTTCCCAAGTCGGAGTTTGTTGTCGATTTGCCCCATTTTCTATCAGAATGGATCATGTCCAATAATCGTGGCATTGCCATGAAGGGGGATTGGAAGTGCCCCCCAATGTGCCTCAAGTTGGGAGTTCATGATAACCGCTTCTTCCGAAAATGGGACATTATTTTTTTAGGAATGATCAAACTTGGTGAGAGATACGTTCCTCTAAAGATTAGAATGCATGTCGGGACATGGTCCAATGATTAAGCTTCGATTGTCTAATGGCTTGATACACGGTTTGCTGCCTGCCCCTTGGAAATTCGTTGATAAGGCCGCTGATTTTGTTGACCAGAGCCGGCTTGCTGTTGAGCGGCAAACCGCTTTCCAGGATTCTGAGCCACAGCTTTTTGGGCATAGACCATGTTCACCTCAACTGTCGGTTCTTTCTTTACCGGAGGACGCTTGCTTGCTGAACTATTATCACCGAGCCATCCCCTCTTCATAGCAATCTCAATATCTTCACCCATTATAACGAGTTGACTCAAGGATTGGGCTGCGGTTCCTACCAATCGTGATCTCATAACTTGGGGAAGAGTAGACACAAATAGCCTCATTAGCTCACGCTCTGGAGGTTCGAGCCTTAGTTGAGATGCGATATTCCTCCATCTAGTGGCATACTGCTTGAAATTCTCTCCCTTTTTCATCTCGGCTTGCTCAAGGTCTTCCCCGGAAACAAGAATATCCAGGTTGAATCTGAAATGCTTGACAAAAGCATTGGCCGCCTCTTCCCAATTCTCCATCCGGTTAATTTTAAAGTCAATGTACCATCTCATTGCTGCATCCTTGAGACTGGCTTGAAAAGTTTGGACCATGAAGGGGCCATTGGATATGTACTTATACATCAATGATTGGTACATCCGAATATGCTGGATAGGGTTGGAGGTACCCTCATACTTCTCAAAATTTGGCATTTTAAACTTTTCCGGCACTTGCACCTTAGCATAAATGGAGAAGTCAATGGGAGGCGGGTGGTGCGAGCCCTCTACCTCGCGAAGCCTTTGATCAAGCTTGGCCAATAGCTTTGCACTTTCATCATTTGATGGTTCAACCACTGGAATCCGGGAAGTATTGATCATAGGGGGTGTGGTCACATTAGGTGCAACAGCATTAGTTCCAGTCATGATAAAATTCTCGAAGGGTAACGTCTCGTTGGGGTCCACTTCCACAGCCTTTATCGAACGAAGGCCTTGACGCACCGGCGGAACCATCTCCAATTGGGAACTTGAACTGGATTGTTGCTGCTGTTGGGCTTTGAACATGTCCATCAGCAAGGACATTTGTTCGGTTAGTCCTTTCATTTGTTCCTTCACCTTTTCTTCAACAAGCGCCGCAATCTCAGCTTTGTCGGCCATCTTCCTTGTCCTAGACCGTGTGCCGTAGGGTTCTCGTGGAGGATCCGTAACAAACTTAATCCCCGTAAATGGCAAACATGTGAATAAGTACACTTGATGAGAATAGTAGGTCAATCCATGACATGTGCCTAGACTCTATCCATTTGAATGTAAAGCAGGGTGAAAATGTAAATATGACACCCATGCTCCATTTCGTAGAACTCTCACATTCATCCAAAATTACCGAAATCCAGATTGATTTGTTCTCATAAAAAATGCATTGATTCGAAAATTTCTGAGATGATAGATAGAATCTTGGAAATGTTTTTCATGAAGACTTTGTGGGCCAATTCGAATGACAGAATTTTTTAAGGAAGACCAATAACATAAACAAGATCAAGAATACTCCAATGATCCATAAAAATATTGAATAAATCAACCTAGATCATGGACTGACCCAAAATAAGATAAGGAAGAAAGAAAAAAAAAAAAGATAGGTTCGAGAAATTATCACCTTTAGGGAGAAAATGCCAATCACAAAGACATGCATATGAGTCGTGAGTTAAACTTATTCTAACTATCCTAAAGGCGGGCAAAATGAAGTGAAAGACTTATGGCAAGGCGACAATCTCGCGCACATAATCAAGATTAATCATGATCCCACGATGTAACCAGGATTAGCCGGGTCATTTCAACTTCGGTTCTCGAGTTAAAAATTATAACCCCGCTTTGGTAATCTTACCGAGCGGAATTCTAACTTTTGAAACTCATTTTTGAAGAGAGAATCGGGATCAAATTTGGACTAACTTTCAACCGTGATCTCACGGAGAACGTTAGGATCCAATCTCGATACCATCCTAAAACTAGTGGCCCAGGTCCGACCACGGGTCGTGTGTGGTGTAATGCTAAAGCAATTAATCATGCACAATAATTAAGAAGCAATCACCGCTTCAAAATGTGCATAATTAAACAAACAATCCCAAACACCAATCTGCAAAACAAAGGGTTAGCCAAACACTCCTCCCCTTATAACTCCCAATCTGCAAAATCATTTAACACTATGGTTAAAGACTTACCCGGAGTCCAATTGCCAAACAAAAATGCGATTTTCCATGAAATTGCCGGCCTAAGTCCACTAAGGTGCCTTTTAATTTTTTCGAAAATTAAAGTGATTGATTAATCAAAATTTTTTTCGAGAAAATCAAGTTGTTCAAATCCCCAAATGAGTCGCTAAGCTGTCGCGATCTAAAAATTCGGAAAATTTCCAGGCTAATGGATTATCGAGTTAATTATTTAACCAACCTAACTCGAACTCTCCCAAGTCCATACCAAATCGCAACTTAAGGTTCAATTTATTAACATGCAATATATTTTGGTTTTGGAGCCGCCACTAATCATTTATGGTAGGTCGATTAGAAACCTAAATAAAATAGCGGGAGAACTATTTTATTCCTACGAACCAGAGATTAAGAGTTCGGGGACTTGATTACGCCAGATTACTCTAACGCCCTTTCGGTACCATTTCATTTCATAAAAAATCATTTAAGAAGGCAACATTAATTGATTTTAACCTAAGTCACTAACAAAAGTTATCATGCGGGTGCGCAATCAATTAATGAACATCCAGAAATCAGTATAATCAAGGGAGCATGCGCCACACAAGATAGTTCTTTTATTTTTTATTTTTTTTATTTTATATGAATGCATGAGAGACTACACTATATGCAATGGCATGGATTAAATGCAAGACTAAACTAGATTACATGCAAACTAAATGAATGCACAAGTAGGACCATGATTAAATTAACTACGTGACACGTGTATTAATTAAAAAGAAGACATGCAATTCTAATATCCAATATAAGCTAAAATGCAACCTAATATGACATGGCAAGAAATAATGACGTGGCATGGATGACGTGGCATGTATGACGTGGCAAGGATGACGTGGCAAGGATGAATGATTTTTTTTTATATTTTCGGATGAATTAATTTCCTAAAATAGAACTATGCCAAAACAATATTTATCTTGCATATTTTAGAGTTCAAATTGACCTAAACCCTAATATATTAAGATAGATTATTTTAGACATAAAATTCTATTTAAACATGCAATTTCTATTCTAGTATGCAATCTAACCTAAATAAAAAATTAGATATGCAATATCTACATGATGTTATTTTTTAAAAGATGCAATTTTCAGATATGCAAAGTGAATGAATGCAATTTTTTTAGAATTTTTTAGATTACATCATGCGACGGGTATATTCTAAAAAATATGACAATCAAGCAATTCAAATCAAATGAGGAAAGTGAATATGTCAATCAATGTCAAACAAGAAAGTGGATATATCAATCAAGTTTTGAAATATTTCACGAATATTTGAGTCAATCTTTAATTCGTAATCCTACGATTAACGATTGAACCCAAATCCTTACCTAATCGAGTATTCCATCAATAATCCTAAAGATGGACGTTCTCGATCATATGACAAGTTGCGGATTAGGAAAGGAAATTTTCCTAATCTACCCGTAGTTTGAAAAAATATCCACTTTGATGCAATATACTCGAGATATACAAGTGTATGACAAGATATACTCGAATTAGGCGAGTGAATATTCCATTTGAATATAGGAAATATTTACCTTATCTTGCAAATTTATGCTTTCCTAATTTGGACTAGACCAAATTTTGCACTCCAAGCTTCCACTCCTTGGATCGGTTTAGTGAGGACACGTTCGGGCAAGAGAAACCAACGTTGACGTTAGATGGCCCGTGATCGACAGAGGACAGCAGCAACGCAGGGGCAGTTCTACTCCAAACAGTGCTGTTTTTTGACGTAAAGAGCAGCAAAACAGCCCCTTTATATTGCCGAGCAAAACCTTGTGCTTTGGACCTGAACGGTGGAAAAATTAGGCCAATTTGGAGCAAAAAGTGGTACTTGAACAGCAGCCAAGCGTGGACCAATCAATAGGGGTTTTCCTCAGCTTCTCGTCCCCTTTGCAAGAGCAACACGTGATGAAGAAACTACAAAGACAGATTGCAAAAACCACAGGGACAGAGGAGAAAACCGTAATAATAAAGAGAAAACCGCAGTAATAGATGTAAAAACTGCAGCCACAGGGTGTCGAAAACTGCAGCAAAAGCTCCTGGATCTGTACGGAAAAGGGAACCAATGTTCCTTCGTTGCCAGAGGAATCCGCTTCTCACCTTTTGCGCTCTCCTTCTTCCTTTTCCTTCTCACGTGAACTCTCTCTACTATTCTCAATTTTCTGAATGGTGGAACCCCCCTTTTCAACGTGAACATGAGTCTTATATAACCTAGGTTTAGAGCTTCCAGCGAATATTTCATTTCCTATCTTGAGATAAAAGATATTCTCAAAGAAATCTCAAGATTTGATAATAAAATGCTGAATTATCCTCCAAGTTTTATTTTACTAATTGGCATTATAAAAAATTTGGCTATAACAATGGGTTCGGCCGAATTTTGTGTGAGCTCGGGTTCATCGCTCATCCAATTAAGTCAATCTCGCACCGCCGATGCGGACAAATGCTAATGCAAATACGTGAACATAAAATTGAGAAACATTAAATATGTTATGCATGAAAATTATTTTTGGTGAGAACTAAAGTTAATTCTCATTTTTTATGCAAGATAAATGATTTAAGAAAAATCAAAATTTAGGTGTCAACAGAAACTCAACACCGTCAATTCACAAAAATAATTTCATTAAACATCAAAAGTAGACGAATCTTAACCCTACCGAGCTACAGTAAATATACAACCCCATACTTCGGGGCGGCTCACTAGGTCCTCAAAAAGACACGGGGTCGGGTAAGGTTAAACCTTCGTCTACTCCCAAAAATCCTACCACAATCCTCTCGGTTCAACGTCCACGGCTTCCGTCACCGCTTGAAAATTGTTAACCACCACGGGGTGAGAAATTAATCTCGGTGAGCCAACGCCTAAGCCCGATTAGGACGTTGATTCGCTCGTACACCCTAAAAGGCAATCACATCATCATAGAACAAATATTTCAACCACATGCAAGCTTACCCTCCAGGCCACACGTAATGCAATGCGGACTCGACTCAACAATCAACCAATCAAATCAATTCAGCTCACCGCATAGCATCACAGCATTTGCATGCACAAGACACCACACGTAGTCCATTTATTAGCAGATCCGACCCGTTGGTCTAGCACACTAGTCGCTTGGTGCTCTCCCGGCAGGACCGGGCATCGTCCCTTACTTCCGGCGACGGCGTCTGATAGTCCATGTGACTCCGCTTGACCAACCAGAAGACAATGATTGTCGACACGGCACGGAGCTAACAGGAATCCTAAAAAGGCTTCGGCCTATCACAAACAGCGACCGGCAAACGTACGATCAGAAGACAATGAATGACGCGCATCCAGCAACCAGAAGACAATGATTGCCAGGATCGAACGACCAGAAGACAATGATCGTCGAAATTATCCCATTATGTGACCACTCAGGCACTTCGACAACCAGCCGCTTCTTTTCTTGGATTTAGGTCGAATGCTCACACTCGCATGTTCAAATACTTGGCCCCAATGCCGTTTTCGTGCAAAAACATGCAATTTTATCTCATACGTGGTCACATGAATGCGCAATTTAAATTGACCGACAAACCAAGCAATTTGGGGCGATTAACTTCTAATCGAACCCCCACGGCAATCAACAACCAAACTGGCACTCACGCCCAACAATTCAATAATTCAATTAATCAATTAATCAATTGCAACAAGTCGATTATTAATCCCAATTTTAATTCCAATTGCGCACTCGTCTCTGACTTATCGCTCGCTCGCGATCAATCAATTCAATCACTCAAATCAATTAATTCTAAATAGGCATAGAGTCCTAACTAATTAGACTAATTTAACCAATTAGGGCCATTGAACCTAAACCAAGTTTCTAACCTATACCGGCCCTCATCGAGCTACCTAAATACCTAATGATCTAATTAGTCTAATCCGAACGCAATTAGCGTCCTAACCAAGAATTAGGGGCTAACTCACAATTTTAATAAGCTCGGGCAGTCTCAAATCGAGTGGCGGTGACACGAACCCGGCTCGGTCCAACGACGATCGGCGACAACTAACGGCGATTCGCAGCCCAACTTAAGTTCCGGGTTTCCAACTCGGTCCGGGACGGCCCTAAAGACTTGACGACTCCTTGGGGTAGCAGCATGAGGCTCGGGGGTGGCGGCCGGCGGTGAACAGTGCTCGGGACAGAGAACCACAGAGCAAGACAGAGGCGTTCAGGGGCTGTTTTGGGGTTTTTGGGCTGTGCAAAGGCTGGGGGAAGCTCGGCCTGGGTTGGGTGGTGTCCGGGGTGACCGGAGGTAGCGCTGGTGGCGGCCCAAGGCGGCCAGAGGTGGCTGAACGACGGCAAGGCAGAACCGGGCCCAAAAACAGGGGCGGCGGTTCAGAACAGGGGAGGTAGATCCGGGCTGTTCACGGCCTCCACAGGCGACGGCTGGCTTCCGCAAGCCTCAAGGGTCGATGGGAGGTTGAGGGCGACGGTTTGCGGTGGTCGGCGGCCGGTGGGTGCGGCTGAATCGCGGCGGGGGACGGCTGAACAGTGGCCCGACGCGAAACAGGGCAGGGAGGTCGCCGGGGCTTCGGGCGGCTGTTCTGGGCCTTGCGACGGTGAACGGCGGCCGGGACAAGGTTGAGAGGGCTGTAGGGAGGGCGGACGACGAGGGCACGGCGGCTGGTGGCGGTCCGACACGGCGTGAGGCGGCTGTGCAGCTCACAAGCTCACTGGACCCGAAACAGGGCAGTCCGGCGTCCGAGTCTTCAGGGGCTGTCCGGCGGTCCACGGCAGTCGGGACGGTGGCGGTGGCGGCGAGCAATGGCGGGCGGAGGTTGGGGGTGGTTGTCGCACAAAAACCACGGACAAAGGAGGAAGATGATGGCTCGGTGAATGAGGGAGGAGGGCTGGTCGCGCGAGTGACAGGGGAGGGAGAGAAGAAGAGAGAGAGAGAGAGAGAGAGATGGCAGGAGGCTGAGTTGACCGGTGGGTGGCAGATTTGACTGAGGTGGGGCCCACCAGTCACTCACCATTAAAACATTTGCCTCACATGAATTATTTTGGGGGGGGGAATGGTAATCTAACTAATCGGTACCGAACGGATTTTTGGCTCAATTAATTGGGACTGAAATTTGGATTTTCACGGGCTAGGTTCAGTCGGGAAAAATTTAGGCGCGAGGATTAAAAATCCTAAGTCGCGGTGACCACGGTTTCGAGACCCAATTGAAACCGAACAAAATTTCGAGACTCGTCCAAATTCGTCACTTTCGTCCTTTCAATCTAAAATTTACACCGACTAAAATTTAATTTTCTTCCTTTTTATTGAATTCGGGCAAATTTACAAATTTCGAATTTCCCGGATGTCACAGAAATAGAAAACAAAATCCCCACAAGCTTTCTCGATTTTCCTGGCAATCACAGAATGTAGAAAGTAAACAGCATCGACTTGCCAGAGAGTAGGGGTTCAACGGATGCCAGAGACTTCCCTCACTTGACAGACTTTGCAAACCACTCTAGCATATCCCACCGCGCCTCCACGGCACACTTCACCGCATCTTCATCAGCGACATCATACCTGAAATACAAATTCTTCACTCGTGCATCAATCTGTGATACAGTCTTATATTCATATGAAATCTCTACTACCATGGGGCAAAGCAAACTCTCTGCGTAGCTCGCATAAATCAAACTTCCCAATTTGAAAGTAAATAGAAGTGCATGAACTCAAGAACCATAAGGTTCTACATCAAATGTTAAAATCTTAGTATAAATCAGAAACGCCACTCCTGAAATTGTTCTCCGTAGAAATTCTGATTTGCGATCATGAATTGGATACCATTGATACAACGAAAATGAATCAAAAAAATTCTGGAAAATATATATGACCAACGCAACGCATCCGTCATAACATGCAAACATAGACGGGGGCTCGGGAAAGGTGGATTATCTCAATCTCACCTCGGATTTGGCAGCTAGAATCTCTTCAAACTACTTCAGGAGTTCCGGTGGTGTCATATAGTCTATATCATCTCCTCATATGGCTATTGGAGCCTTAACTCCTGCAAAATCACATATAACTCTAAGGAGCAAAACTCACGAAGATGATAAATTATAGTGATGCCTTGTTATAATAGGTTTGTCTAATATTGCAATAGCTGTTGTGGAAATGCATAGTGTCTTGTGGGTAGAGTAAACGGCTTTTCTTCACAGAGGTTTTTAAGAGCAGAGAAACTGTCATATCTTTATAATCAAACGACATGTATGTTCCAACTTTCCAAGCCATCAGGAGATGCTTTTTCTTCGTTATGCAAGCCATATGCAATATATTCAAGTGCATAACAGAGAAAATGTGGAAAGGTAGGTTCCTACAGCTACTTTTGCCTTTTCAAGTGATTCTTGGCTTTGAAAATATGCAAACCAAGTGCCTAATGTCCGACAAAGGTGACCATACCCTTGATGTCGTCCACAGAAACAAATGTCCAATGTAACAACACAGCAGCTTCCACAACCCGTCTTTGCCAACTCAACCACAACCTTGACTGAAGAAATGAAGATCCCATGAGCATTGCACCATATTATAAGCTTGTAAAGCATATCCTTTAAGACAAGAAAAGAGATCTTTTAAAGAATCATTCCGAACAACTGCTTCTCATTGGTCTTCCTTAATATCTCAGTGATTGAAGACTACATAAATTGTTCACCTTGTCTGGAACCTCCAAGTCTCCACAAACTTCCATTTTTTCAAGACTTGTTTACATCCATAAAGGTTCATCTAGTTTTCGTCAGTCTTTCTCTTCATACTTCAGATAACTTTGATATGGGCAAAATACATCGATTTCACTTTAGCTTCTATCTTCTAGTTCTTCCACGTATATTTGTAATCGTGGCTTTACTTCGCTATTCACCTATTCATTTTACCTCCAAGCTTTATCGAACCCCCAGTTCTAGGCTTGTTCACTTTCTACTAAGGTATTTTCAATAAACACATTAACAGCTCTTGATTGTTTAGTTATCATGAAAATATCATAAGGGATTTTCCCAACAAAATTTGCACAAGCAAAGATGGTAAGAATCTCTCACGACACTCTTGCCTACTTCGTTTTTATTTGCTTATTTATTATTATTTTTGCTCTCTTTTTTTTATTTCTTTTTTCTTTTTTCCCCTTCCATCATTCTCTAATAAATTTTTTTTAAATAGTAAGCTCTACTAATACACCTAAAGTACTAAAATACCTAACATAAATACTATACATATATAGTAATATAATGCAATAGAAAGAAATTTAATTATATAAATAAAAATGATTTTTTTTCGATATTTTGAATTTTTTATACTAGAATTTCAATGCTATTTAATTTTAGTAATTCAAAAAGTATTTGATTCGTAAACATAATTTTCATGTCATTGATATTAAAAATTCTATCCTCCTTTATCTCACCTCTCCATGCAATAATTTTATCCAACTTATATTCCTCTTATATCTGAGTTTATCCTCTCTTGAGTAGATACCAAACACATAATACAATTTTATCCTAACTATAACTTGTAGCCTGAGTTTCTTTCAAAATCCTTCAACTTTGAATGTCCCCGCCGCCACTGCCTGGTAGGACATTGCCACTTGGTCACACCACATCAGCTATCACCGGTCCTTGCTCAAGCAATAGTTCCTTTTCTTTTAGTTTTGTTCATGAACGTGGATTGGAGAAGAGAATATTAATTTTGGAATTTTTTATTATAGAGTTTTGACTTTTTTTCTTTCAAATTGTTTTGGACAAAACTGCCCTTGCTCCGAATGTCAGAAAAGTCACATGCTTGCTGGCTAGTGAGCACATGACAGGCCGACGGGCTCAGGTCCTTATTTGAGACCGATTTGGGCAATTCATGCCTTTATTTAAAATAATATCCACTCTAGACCTTTTTTGAAAAAAAATGAAGTTACTCCATACATTTCTTTGAAATTTTCCCAAAAAATAAAGGATACTAATCAACCACTCATTCCCACAGGGGTCCTCCTAGATTTCAGGTTCAAATTGCCCAAAACAAAAATCATCAATTTCGCAGTTTGTCCGAGGGATTTCAACAAACGGTTTATAAGCACTGGACGGATTGAACTGGTCACGAAACCAAAGTCGTTCTTTTTCTCCGGTAACAGCATTGACACAGTAAAGTCATCATAAATCATCGAACTGCTTCTCGGACTTCGAGTGATTTTCATCCGAATATGCATGAGCACTACTTGGCCATACCAAGAACTGGGCAACACTTGAACTATGGGTCCGAGCGCGAAGAGGCTGCAATGGGAGACTGGAACGAGGCCGGAAGATTCGAGGATTGTCGACTGCTGAGATTTAGGCTGTCAGGATATCGTGCTTGCGATTCTAGCTCTTCACCTCCTATGGCAGTAAAACAAACCGGACAGAGGAGTCCCGAGTATAGCTATGGCGGGCAGTTCACGGCGAAGGACCACAACGAATGGCGATGAACATCTCAAACCGGTCTTTGAAGTGGTAGTCAGCTGTCTTCAAAGCGAAAGGGGGGCGGTCTTCCCGATAAAGGTCTGACGAAGATGAAGAACAGAGCTTGAGAGCTTGGACAATGACGTTTTGATACCACCGAATATTTTCCCTTGGCTTAAGTATACGGTGAAGACGTGCGACTGTGACTTGGAGACTGTTTTGAGTCATATTTCTTTTATCAATTTCCGGTTATAACTCAATCTCGTTCTTACCGTTTCTTACCTTCCCCTCCCCCATTTGTTCTTCATTTTTGGCAAATTCGCAGCGACTGAGCTCGCTCACCGTCAAGAGACGCTAAATCCTCGCTCATCCCAGCACCGAAACTCCCTGATCTTGACCGGTGATGAGGTTCTTGCGAATTCAACCACCATAATGCCTCGGTTTTCGTAGTTTATGAGCTTTGTTCATGGGCTTTTTCCTTATAGAGGGAATTATTCAGCTGCAAGTTCCCATTTTTTCTTTGCTTCTTATCTAGTCCTACTTAGGGGGGGTTTCAGAGAAGCAGACGATGCAGATAATTTGTGGGTGTACGCTGTGAGATTTCCTTCCGTCGTCACATAGTAAGCAATATGTTCTTTCTTATGATCAACTTCAGACGCACGATGAATTGCCCTTTGGGATTCTTGTTCTCGTGTAGTCATTTGAAAATATGTGATGATTGCCTTGGGCTATGTCATCCTTCAGTCTTGATTCGCTCCAAAGTAAAACGAGATTTGGAAGGAAAAAAATCTGATCTTCAAGTATTAGAAGTAGTGAGCTCAGCGTCACGGTATATGCAATACTTCGGTATGCTTCCATGTTCAGGAGTTCAATTGACAAGTAAAAGAATGTGTGGGGTGGATGTACACATCTAGCATATGGTGTGCTGTCAATCGCACACATTCCGTGCGAACAAACAAGGAAGCTGATACTGACCAACAAAAAAAAAAAAAAAACAAGGGAGCCAATAACTTTCGGAAGCATTTCATCAGGATTAAGGCGGGCGGAGTTGCTAAAGAAGCAATTACTTTTATTTCCTTGATTCTGGAATTAAAGAATGAAATGTGGTGTAGCATACGTTCATGTTTCCCATTTGTTGGATAATTTGCCATCATCACTTGCTCAGTAACCTATCGGTTGTTCAAACCTGTTCTTCAGCAGCATAAGTGCGGTCTCAACAAGTGACTGAATGGTCGTGCTGTGCCTGCTTAGTCCAATGGTGCCAGAGAAAATATTGAAGCTCTCTAGCTCTGATGTCGTATCCAAGACTCCTTCAAGCTCCTCCTCCATTCCCAGATCCCTGAATCTCCGCACATTTATTGAGTTCTCTCTCATCATCCAGATTGCTAACTCGATAGCAAACCTTCTCATTCTCGGCACCTTTATATGAGGATTCCGGTAGCTCCTCAGGATCTCGACCAAAGCGCAAGCTAATTCGGCTTCTCTAAACCCCGTCCTCTCGAAGAGGGAAGTCGATTCTTCTGCTGTCATGAATTTGAAAGCATGTGCCGCTAACCCAACCATCACCTCTTGTAGTTTGCCTTCTGATGAGAAGATTGCCTTGAGAACCTGAGTTGAGGAAATATGGTTAGGTGGGAACAATTAATATCATTCTCTCTAGGACAACTTAAACCTCTACGTAGCTACCCTTTCCGGTTATTGAGATGCCGGCTCAGGTTCATTAATAATGCACTTACTGTTGGTGCAGCTGCTGTTACTCCCCTTAGCTGGTTGAAGGACTCTGGCCCACTGTAAGTGCATAGATTCCTCAAAATTCTTCCAGCATTAACATGAAGAAGCGGAATCTCCAATGCTTCTAGGAGCCTCTCCACTACATTTAACTTCAAGATGCGATGACAATTGCTCTTGCTTTCGAAAGCCAGCATTGCCAGGGCTTCTCCAGCCACAATCCTCACATCCCTTTGATCGTTCAATACTCCTTGTTGGAAGAAAATCTTTATCAGTTCTTTCACAACTCCACCGGTCCCTCCTATTCGCTCCGTCGCATCGTCGTCCTGTGCCAAACTGTTAAGGATCTGAATCCCTAGTTTCTGCAGTTCAGGTCGTTCCTCTCCGTATCGTAGAATATCTCTTATGTTGCTTATGGTGAAGACTCTCTCCGAGAGATCTCTCCGGAGAATTTTCCCTGTGGTACCCGTTGTGCTTGCCAGCATCTTCATAACCTGTAGGGATCTTTTAACAGTCAAAACCTGCGATGTGGTGACCGTTGAGTCCTTCAATATTCTTTCATCAGCATGAGTGAAATCTATGATTTTGGAAAGAAGGCCCCGTGTGTTTCCAATTTTTCCGCAGTTATCGTGATCACGGGCTAGTTTCTTCAGAATGAGTAACCCCAAATTATTGAAAGTCCAGTATCCATAGTCCTCATGGTCAAAGATGATTTTCTTTTCGCCAATTGCATCAGCCGTAGAACTGGGGCTTCTGTTTGTCTGTAGAAGAGATGATATCGTTTCCATTGCCCCGGGTATTCCAGCGACCCGAAGGGAGTTTTGCTTTTTCCCGGCTAATTTGGAAACTATTTCTGCAGCTGCTAGTCTGATTTCTTCCTCTTGTGGCTGTTTCCAGTTTAACATCTCCACCAGTCTCTCTATAACTGGCAGACTTGTACCTATCTTCTGAAGCGTGTCACCTGAAAACTGTTCTGTTCTAGAAAACCGGTGAAGAATCCTGGCTCCTATGAGCTGCTCATCCGGCGAGTTTGAACGTAAGAGATCCATTGCAAAAGTCACCATATCCATTCCCAGGCCATCAAATATGCTCCCATTAAGACATCTCGAATAGGAGTCGTAGAAAAATCTCCGAGTCGAGATCATACCTGAAGCCCCCAGATTGCATTCCTTGTTCACCCCTTCGAGAAGCTTACAGATGACAATGTTCCACTCCCAGTAGACTTTCTCTGTCAGGAAGACCAGAGCTTCTGCCAAAGCCAACGCATAAAAGAGAATCAGAGCACCTTTCCGGTTTCTCTTGTCCGGGTCTCCTTTAGCTACCTCACCATAATTGTGCTTGATGAGCTTCATCAATGAGAGCACAACGCAAGCTATCGCAGATAAGAGCTGGAGCCAGTAGAGAATCTTGCTGATGTTTCTCGAAAGGAAAACCCACCCTCCATAAGGTAGAATAGAAACTTCCGAAGGAGTCCAAATCCGGGTGTGCTTCGTTTTCTTTTTCTGTTCTCTAATGTTTTTTGCATCTGTAGTTTCGGATATTTCCCTGCTGTGTTGACTTTGCTTCCCCATAGCAGAGCTTACGGGACTCAACACATTCTTCACGGATTCAACTAGAGCTCTGGAGCTCGATCTGAGCGCTCGGAAGCTGCTAACTCCGGCATCAGCTATTGACCAAGTGGACTGGTGTTGCCATTCCAGCTCATGACTCCTGCTGAAAATTCGAGCTCCTTCAATTACTAAAATGATGGTGACGAACCAGAAGTCGGTTTTCTCTAAGGCAATGGCAAAGCCCCCCAGAAGTACCACTGTCGCCCAGATGAAACCAAGGGCTCCCAGGCCAGTGGCCGCTTTTTCGAGAACTGCAAGGCGGAGAGCAAACAGAGTCAGCTTTTTCTCCGGGGCCGGAACAGCCGGTGGTGCGGGGGAAACAGAGTTTCCGCTTCTTCCGTCTCTCCTATGAGCACTAGTTTGCGGCTCAAAGATTGTGGTGGGTGGAATGATGGTTTCATTTTTCTTCTGAATCCGAGGAATATCAAGATGAATGCTGCTTTGACCTTCAGCGCTGTTCTTGACCTTCATTTCGCAGTCTGGATAAGCTCAAGAACAGACGCTTCTTTGGACATCAAATTAGCTAGCGGTTCGATGGAACCCGACTTCGACTTCCAAAAATTCTGTTTACGAATTTCCTGGATTGGGATGAGAAAGAGCAGCTATGCCTGTATAAAAGGTGGGGAGAATAAGTGGATCTAGCAGAGGAAAAGGTAAGGGTAAAGCAGCTTCTATCGCCAACTTTCCTGGAAGTTCCCTTGCTCTTTGACAAAATACTTATCGTCTGCTCATTTACTTGTACAATTCCATTGAGGAGCTGTCTTGATTGCCCGATGAAGATCTCGTACTCTCTTTCTGCATATCGAAGTGACGCGTTGCTGCTTGGTTGGTACTTTGCTTTGGCTTGTCTTGGAGAAACCTTGTATGAAAGAGAGGACAAGCTGAGACAATGTTGACGAAGTCAGAGCAATATGTGGCTAAGGTTCTGATATTGCAATGAATTGATCTGGCTCTAAGTTCTATATTGCCATGCACGGCTCATTGGGAGGCATTGACTTCAACATCAATGAAAGGAAGATTCCTGATGAAGTTGAACCTTTGAAGTCTCCTTTTTCTTCTGGTCCCTTTGTGCAGGAGAGCCATTGGCCAACTTTATTATAAGGTATATTCAGTCGGTCCAGTTTGGAACTCTTCCACATTACTTGTAAGCGACCGGGTCGTGTCTTCTCGACGATTATTTCCATGTCATGCCATGTGCGGGTTGCGGCATTTCTTGTGATTTTATCTAATGTCTCCGTCTCGGGCTAGAGGACAGCAAATGGTCCCCTGCTTCATGTTCAAGGTCCAGTCAGGTGGCTATTGCATTATAATTCTTATCACTTATTTAATCGACAAAATTCGACAATCTATGAAAGAATTGTTACGTGTGACCTCAGTACAATGAAGGAAAAAACATAATTATGGCGATGCATTATTCACCGAATCTTACCTAAAAGGTGGCGGCTCTTGACTGCGTCTTCTTTTGCTTCTTGTGATTGTCAAACACAGAACTTTTCAGCCCCATTACTTTAATTTTTCCTCTTTTCGGAGTGTTCCTTAACGTATAGCAAGTTCCAAGCGTTGAATTTAGGATTAGTGCAAGGTGCTGACTTTTCTTTGCCAACTCATTGTTCTGCTAACATGACCAACCTTGGCGTATAATTTTTCTGAATCTAGTGATAAAAATCTTCTAAATGTTCAGTTCCTAAGCAAATGGACTACAAGACAAGCAAAACTGAATTTGCACCCACCTCAAAAATCTAAAGTTTGTAAAAGCTTTCGAGTAAGGATACCGAATGAAGAGGCCTTGAGTTCCATAATATTGAGTTGAGCGATAATTCATTCTATTTTTAAAAACTCGGTATATGTTCATCCTAAGTCCTACTCAAGAATTAGCAAAGAGAATACAAGTGTCAATTGGTAGAGATGCATTTTCATCCAATCCTTACAGCAGAACTTGAGTTGAGATGCAGAAACAGAAAACAAAATCCCCACAAGCTTTCTCGATTTTCCTGGCAATCACAGAATGTAGAAAGTAAAACAGCATCGACTTGCCAGAGAGTAGGGGTTCAACGGATGCCAGAGACTTCCCTCACTTGACAGACTTTGCAAACTACTCTAGCATATCCCACTGCGCCTCCACGGCACACTTCACCGCATCTTCATCAGCGACATCATACCTGAAATACAAATTCTTCACTCGTGCATAATCTGTGAAACAGTCTTATATTCATATGAAATCTCTACTACCATGGGGCAAAGCAAACTCTGCGTAGCTCGCATAAATCAAACTTCCCAATTTGAAAGTAAATAGAAGTGCATGAACTCAAGAACCATAAGGTTCTACATCAAATGTTAAAGTCTTAGTATAAATCAGAAACGTCACTCCTGAAATTGTTCTCCGTAGAAATTCTGATTTGCGATCATGAATTGGATACCATTGATACAACGAAAATGAATGAAAAAAATTCTGGAAAATATATATGACCAACGCAACGCATCCGTCATAACATGCAAACATAGACGGGGGCTCAGGAAAGGTGGATTATCTCAATCTCACCTCAGATTTGGCAGCTAGAATCTCTTCAAACTACTTCAGGAGTTCCGGTGGTGTCATATAGTCTATATCATCTCCTCATATGGCTCTTGGAGCCTTAACTCCTGCAAAATCACATATAACTCTAAGGAGCAAAACCCACGAAGATGATAAATTATAGTGACGCCTTGTTATAATAGGTTTGTCTAATATTGCAATAGCTGTTGTGGAAATGCATAGTGTCTTGTGGGTAGAGTAAACGGTTTTTCTTCACAGAGGTTATTAAGAGCAGAGAAAACTGTCATATCTTTATGATCAAACGACATGTATGTTCCAACTTTCCAAGCCATCAGGAGATGCTTTTTCTTCGTTATGCAAGCCATATGCAATATATTCAAGTGCATAACAGAGAAAATTTGAAAAGGTAGGTTCCTACAGCTACTTTCGACTTTTCAAGTAATTCTTGGCTTTGAAAATATGCAAACCAAGAGCCCAATGTCCGACAAAGGTGACCATACCCTTGATGTCGTCCACAGAAACAAATGTCCAATGTAACAACACAGCAGCTTCCACAACCCCTGTCTTTGCCAGCTCAACCACAACCTTGACTGAAGAAATGAAGATCCCATGAGCATTGCACCATATTATAAGCTTGTAAAGCATATCCTTTAAGACATGAAAAGAGATCTTTTAAAGAATCATTCCGAACAATGCTGCTCACCTCCCCAAAGAAAGCCAGCAGTCCCAATCGCAGACGCATGTTTACCTTTTACAGCTTCAACTTTGCGCTTTGCATCTTCATATCCCTTATCCTGCCAACAAAATTCTTTTGGCATCAGCAATGACAATAACTAATGGATGCATAATTATGATTCGTAACGTAAGCTACTAATGGATAATGCAAAACAGAGAGCATCCTGAGACAGCCAATTCCGGATCAACTGAAGAATAATACTAGTGCAGTTTCTAAGGAAAAAACAGCAAGTGTCTATGAATTAAAGACCGAGAAACCACAGTTTCATGATTTTTAGCCATTCTGTGACAGGCCTTTCAGCATTTTCAGGTACATACGGATCCCCACTGAAAAAATCAGGCACAACCACATAAAATCCAGCTACTGAGACCTTGTCGGCAGGCTTCCTATCCATGGGAACAAACAGCTGATAATTAGGTCACGACAGAAGTAATCAAAAGATGAGCAAATCCAACACATACTCACAACATACACACTCTTTGGTAACTTGCAGTGCTTATGAACCTGTATGGCGCATGTATGTTCTCCACAGAAGAAATAAGCAACCATTTAAAGAGGATTTGAACAAAAACTTTAGGCCTTAGATTATGAGTTTTAGATAATTTATTCAGCTTCCGAGATCTTGACCAGAGCTGGTAACTCTCGAATATTAAAATTATGCCCACAAGGATTCACAGTGTACAATGAAGAGATGGTGGAGACTGAGGTATCTGGTAATTAACTAAAGAGACGGCCAAACCTGAAGTTAAATCATTTTGTGTTAAGATTTTGAAGAGATCGATCACCACTTGTGGGAATTCTTAGGCACGTACAGTAAGCTTCCATCAGTATGGAAGATTAAAAGGTCCCGGACTAATAGCAGTTCAATAATACTAATGAAAAGACATAGAATTGCATGACAAGGGCCTGCTATTTTGGTAGAGATCTCCATGCACATGCGCCCGAGACTCTTAAGCCGAGAGAGAAGAATCTCACCCAATTGGACATTCTGAATACCAGAGCTTTTCTAAAATCCACTATCCAAAATACTCTAGAGCATCTCAAGATCTATCTCAAGAAAGCGCCCAGAGTCCCAGACCATGAGGATTTCGTCATAAGAGAACAACCTGACTGCAACAGTGGATAAGCTGCCAACAAAGCGGTTCCTCTGACTTCTCTAGTTTTCAAGGGAAATAAACACATCATCACCTTATGTAGACCTCAGCAATCTTCTGTTAATATTAAAGCATAAAGCCAGAGGAACGTCGTAACACCGTGCACCGTGAAGCATTTGAAAAAGCACTAAGAAGGCAAAATTTAAAAAATGAAAATGATAGAAAGAAAAGAAGGGAAGTCTTATTCATAGACCCACACAGAGATTGTCTGGGAAGAATATAAACAATTCAGTTAGCAAGTAGCAAGAAAGGATTATACAGGAATTGTCTATACCTCAAGTTTGGAGCTTCATATCCTGCACAATGAACCCAACCAACCAAATTATGATTAGCTCTCAGAGGAGGTAAAACAGATCAACTGGTAGAATGAAACCACACAAATAGGTTTTCCTTCTTTATGCTCCTATTCAGTAGCCTCCAATTGCTAAATCACATGCCATGATAAATCAACTCTCAAATAAACTTCCAAGAAACAGCCTGCTTGGTAAACATAGCCACTCGCTTCAAAAGCAAGAATTGGATAGTTTGATCAGATTCCAACAACAACAATGGACAAAAAAAAATCGCAACTTCAAGGTTGACCAAGAGATTATGACAAAGACACAACAAAATCACTGACCCACATTGCAAATTGAACCAGAAGCACCGACTATGAACCCAAAATACAAACTTCATCACTAAAAGGGAGTACAGAGTAAGTGCCCAACACATCAGAGACGAGGACGATGGCGAGATTGGAGTCAGATGAACCAGAGACGTAGCTCCTGAGCACACCCAGCTCCTCAACATGGCCTTGTCCGCTCGCTGGGTCGGGGTTGGAGGGTCCTCGCAGCATTGAGGTCCGGACATTCTCTGTGATTTTGCCTGTCATGTACTTGGTAAGAACGGGGCCAATGAGAGATGTAAGCAATTAGAAATGGAGACGACCAGACTCTGCAGTGAGGCATTATTATATAGGGTTAATACCACGGAAAACCCCAAACCCAGACACTTCTGACAAATTTATCCCAAATTATTTTTTTGACCGCATAAAACTCCAAACTGGTATACCTTTGACAAATTTACCCTAAACTGGTACACATGTGACAAATTTACCCTCTGTTAATTTTCGTTAAATTTAATTGTCAAATTGTTGATTTGGTGACACGTGACGGTTGACAGATATACCAGTGTGGAGTTTTGACCATCTGCTTGTCACAAATTTATCAATTTGAGATTTTTCGTGATATTAAATCAATTTAACTCGGGTAAATTTGTCACATGTGTACCAGTTTAGGGTATTTCGTGGTCAAAAGAATTAGTTTATGGTAAATTTATCACAAATATACCGGTTTAGGGTTTTTGGTGGTTAAAAAAATAGTTTGGGGTAAATTTGTCACATGTGTACCAGTTTGGGGTTTTTCGTGGTCAAAAAAATAATTTAGGGTAAATTTGTCACATGTGTACCGGTTTAGGGTTTTTCATGGTATTAACCCTATTATATAAGTTCGGTACCAGGGGGGTTTCACGAACCCAAGAAGCATAGTGCCTTTCAATTTTTACCGCGGTGCCTTTGTTTTAGTGAGAGTGCTTTCCGCAAAATTGATTTTTTAGACTTTCGCGAGCTTGTTTTAATGAAAATGACTTAGTGCACGAAAAAATACAAAAAAATTTTGCACAAAATTTAAAAATTCGTAAAATTTATTAAATTAGTACAATCGAGTCCCGTTAACTCCGTCCAATTCGGTTAACGAAAAATACATATATAGCAATTTTTACTATTTTCTCTCTCTTACGCAAGGCTAACTAGTCGAAATCAAAAAGATAAATCCAGAACGACGTCGTTTTATTCCAAATTTAATTTTAATGTAAATATTAATTAAAATAAACAAAAAAAGAGAAGCAAAACAAGCGAGGGCCTGTGCTGCCCTTCACCGCCGCCGCCCCACACTATAGCCGAAAGGGTGGGGTGAGGGTCAATCGTGGTCGTTGGGCCCCGGCCAACGGTTGGCAACCCTAGCCGACGATAGGTGAGGGCCACCATTGGCGGGGTTGTCACCCAGCCCTTGCTTGCAGTCGGCCAAGGTCGCCGGCCACCGGCCGACGCTCGGGCAACCCTAGACCCACCATCGCCGGCCCTTTTGGCGATGGTGGCGGGTAGTGGTGGCAAGGGCCATCCTTTTTTTTTTTTATAGTTTATATTTTAATTTAATTTAACTAATGTTTATATAAAAAAAATCATATTTGAACCAAAACAACGTCGTTTTAGACTTATATTTTTTTGTTTCAGTCACATCGGCGTCACGTAGGCTTGAGAAAGTAACGAAAAACGCCAAAATCAAATTGCACAAAATTAACATAAGAACTCGATTGTATCAATTTGTTTAAGACTTGATTGCACTTTCTAAAAGTTTGATGACTCAATTGCATTTTGGTGACAAGTTGTAGGACTTCTAGTAAACATATCCCTAAATTTAAAGATGTGAAAATACTTTTCGAAATTGTCGATCTCGAATTTTTCATTATATATTTTTTGTTGCATTCTATATTTTTAAATTTTAGGTTTTATATATTTAACTTATATTTTATATTTTTATTCTTAATTATATATATTTTTTGTTTTCTTCTTCCTTCACCGGTTGCCGGGCATGTGACGGCCGGTGAGCTCGAGCTCTCCATGGCCACCGCCGAATGGTCACAGTGGAGGGAGAAAGAAAATAAAAAAAAATAAAAATAAAAAGTCAATTTTTTTTCAACATAAGATAAAGTCATGAGATTGAAATCATTTTACAAATGGGGTTAAAACATGAGAAAACGTTCTCAGTTATATATCATCAAACATAGGAAAACTAATCATTTTTCTGGAAAATGATTTCATCGGAAAGCATTTTCGTTTCACGGAGTTCTCTCCCAAACAAACGTACCCGTAAATATAGAAGTAATAAATTTTAATCGAAGCATGCATCCATTCATGAAAAGCACTATTTGGTTCAAAGCTAAATTTGTTTGATGAGTAAAACTATATGATGACTGTTTGATTTTGATTTTCAAAAATCTTGATATATCATCAAATTGATTTGGATTTTTTTTTTCCAAATTCGAGTCAAATAAAGCGTCAAAGCTAACAATGCAACTTCAAGAGATGAATAGATTGATTTAAAAACTTGACAGATTTTCGCGGGATAATTTAAAGTAAAACTTGATGGCGGCATGAACAATTTGATACTATTATATGTAAATGGTTCTATCAAATAGATATTGAAATACTAAAGGGATAGAAGATATTGAAAGCAAATTTTGCAGAGGTTCGGCATATATCAAAGCTGCGTTCCCTCTCCCATTTCAGTTGTGAAAAACTGAATATTGAAATTGACCGAATCTTTACTAAAGCCAACAATAAATAATCCACTAATCAAATTTTGTAGGGGTTCGGCTTATATCAAAGCTACATTCACTCTTACACAAAAAAAAAAAAAAAAAAAAGGCTACATTCACTCTCCCATTTCAGTTGTGAAAAACTGAATATTGAAATTGACCGGATCTTTGCAAGAGCCAACAACAAACAATCCACTAATCAATCGGAGATTACAGTTCATGTTTGAGCGTACCCCAACCCTAGTTTATACCCAAAATCCAAAGTGTTTTAAGAAAGAAAATTTTGGAGGTAAGAAGCTCAGGCACAAAGCTCTCGGCGCTCAAGAAAGCTCCAACTTCAGCAATTTTAACTCGTTTCAAATCTCTCGTCTGAATCCTCTTGAGGCTTCGAAAGGAAAGAACCATACACGAACCAAATCCCACTAAACACGAAGGTGGCCCGCAACTGAAGATTTCCCACACGATTGAAGAAAATATTCAATCGTCAATGATTTTGCCGACTGCAATAGAAAGTCTCTACTTCTTGGCTTCTCACGCACCAAAAGAACAGGGGCGACAATACCGACATTACTACTTAGTGTTGGATCGGCTCCAACTCGAGACACATATGTTCGAACCAAAAGGGATGGTAATAACTTCGGGAATTTGAAGCAAGGGCACGGATAAAGACGGGAGGGAGAACTTTCTCATTGAAATGCAATTGCTTTTGTTGATTTGGTAATACAAATTTGAAGAGCTCAGTCTGCTTTTGCAATTGGGAAACACTGCTGCATTTGTTTCCTAATGACTTTCTGCGCTTGAAGACAAGTGCAAGCTGCTAGAATTTATTAAGGCTCCGACTAATGTTTGCTTCAAGACGGACGAAGCCGACACTTATTTTATTTCGGTGGCAGAATCTGCTTCGACGCCCACATGATCCTTTTCATTTGTCTTGCGCCCCTGCCTTCTTGTCTTTTTGTGCTTCGTGGAGGTTTTGTCACCAAAATCTATTTCATCGTCGTCTTTCGCGAATCACAGCGCTCGCCGTCGAGACGCTCGATCCCCACTCATCTCAGCTCCGAAACTCTCTGTTATTGTCAGGAAAGTAAGGTTCTTGCGAATTCAATCTCGAGAATGTCTCGGTTCTCGTAGTTTGTGAGCTTAGTTTCTTTGCCTTTTGTTTTATGGGGTGAGTTGTTCAACTGCGAGTTCCCATTTTTTCTTTTCTGGGTTCTGATATCATCTTGTTTAGTGGGTTTTCGAGAAGCGAATGACTCAGATGATTTTTGGATCCATTGAGAGATTTCCCTTCCATAGTCAAAGGGCAAGCGATATGTTCTTTCTTTTCCTTTTATGAACTTCAGTTCCATGATGAATTGCCTTCTGGGATTCTTGTTCTTGGGTAGTCATTTGAAAAATATGTGATGATTGCCTTGGATTATGTCGTCCTCAAGTCTTAGATTTGCTGCTAAGTAGAACAAGATTTGGAAGGAAAAATCTGGTCTTCTAGTAGCAGAAGTAGGGAGCTCAGAATCACCGCGCATGCAACTCTTGGACGCTTGAATGTTTCAGCAGTAAAATGGAAAAAATAAAAGAACCTGTGGGTTCATGTACACATTGGCAGAGTTGCGAAACAAATAAAGAATTTGATAACTTTCAGAAGAATTTCATCAGAAAGCCGGGTGGAGTTGCTACAGAAGCAATTGCCTTTATTTCCTTACTTCTGGGATCATAGAATGAAATGTGTAGTCTAGCATACTTTCATGTTTCCATTTGTTGGATAATTTGGCATCATCACTTGGCCGGTAACCTATGGGCCAATCAAACACTGTTCTTCAGCAGCATAAGTGCGGTCTCAACAAGCGAGTGAATGGATGAGCTGTGCCTGCTTAGTCCAATGGTGCCAGAGAAAATATTGAAGCTTTCTAGCTCTGATGTCGTATCCAAGACTCCTTCAAGCTCCTCCTCCATGCCCAGATCCCTGAATATCTGCACATTTGTTGAGTTCTCTCTCATCATCCAGATTGCCAGCTCAATAGCAAACCTTCTCATTCTTGGCACCTTTATATGTGGGTTCCGGTGGCTCCTCAGGATGTCGACCAAAGTGCAAGCTAATTTGGCTTCTCTAACCCCCACCCTCTTGAAGACGGCAGTTGATTCTTCTGATGTCATGAAGTTGAAAGTATGTGCTGCTAGCCCAACCATCACCTCTCGAAATTTGCCTTCTTCTGACAAGATTGCATTGAGAACCTGCGTATAGGAACGATGGTAAGGTAGGAACAATTAATTTCATTCTTTCTATGACATCTTAAACTTGTACAAAACTACCCTTTCTGGTTATCCAGAAGGCGGCTCAGGTTCAGTTTTAGCAAAAGAATGCACTTACTATTGGTGCCGCTGCTGTTACTCCCTTTAGCTGGTTGAAGGACTCTGGTCCGGTGTAAGTGCACAGATTCCTCAAAATTCTTCCAGCATTAACATGAATAAGCGGTACCTCCAATGCTACAACAAGCCCCTCCACTACATTTAACTTCAAGATTCGATGACAGGTGCTCTTGCTTTCGAAAGCCAGCATTGCCAGGGCTTCTCCGGCCACAATCCTCACATCCCTTCGATCTTCTGGCACTCCTTGTCGGAAGAAAATCTTTAACAGGTCTTTCAGAACTCCTCCGGTCTCTCCTATTCGCTCTGATACATCAACTTCTTGTGCCAAACTGGTAAGGATCTCAATCCCTAGTTTCTGCAGTTCCGGTCGTTTCTCTCCGTATCGTAGAATATCTCTTATGTTGCTTATCGTGAAGACTATCTCAGAGATCTCTCTCCGGAGAATTTTCCCGGTGGTACCTGTCGTGCTTGCCAGTCTCTTCATAAGCTGTAAGGACCTTCTAACATTCAAATCCTGCGATGTGGTGACACTTGAGTCCTTCAACATTCTTTCATCAGCATGAGTGAAATCTATGATTTTAGGTAGAAGGCCCTTCGTGTTTCCAATTTTTCCGCAGTTATCATGATCACGGGCTAGTTTCTTCAGAATGAGAAGTCCCAAATGATTGAAAGTCCAGTATCCATAGTCTTCATGGTCAAAGATGATTTTCTTTTCTCCAATTTCGTCTGCTGCTGAACTGGGGCTTCTGTTTGTCTGGAGAAGAGATGATATCGATTCCACAGCCCCAGGTATTCCAGTGACCCGAAGGGAGTTTTGCTTTTTCCCGGCTAATTTCGAAACTATTGCTGCAGCTGATAGCCTGATTTCTTCCTCTTGTGGGTCTTTCCAGTTTAAGATCTCCACCAGTCTCTCTATAACAGGCAGAGTTGTTCCGATCTTCTGAAGCGTGTCGTTTGAAAACTGTTTGTTCATAGAAAACCGTTGAAGAATCCTGGCTCCTATGAGCTGCTCATCCGGCGAGTTTGAAGATAAGAGATCCATCGCAAAAGTCACCATATCCATTCCCAGGCCATCAAAAATGCTCCCACTAATACATTTTGAATAGGAGTCATAGAAAAATCTCTGAGTCGAGATCATACCTGAAGCCCCCAGATCGCATTCGTCGTTCACCCCTTCGAGAAGCTTACAGATTACAACCTTCCACTCCCAGTAAAGTTTCTCTGTCAGGACGACCAGAGCTTCTGTCAAAGCCAAGGCATAAAAGATAATCAGAGCAGCTTTCCGGTTTCTCTTGTCTGTGTCTCCTTTAGCTACCTCACCATAATTGTGCTCGACGAGCTTCATCAGTGAGAGCACGATGCAGACCACAGCTGATAAGAGCTGAAGCCAATATAGAATCTTGCTGATATTTCTTGAAAGGAAAACCCATCCCCCATAAGGTACAATAGGAACTTCCGAAGAAATCCAAATCCGGGTCGTCTTCCTTTGCAATTTCTGCTCACTGACATTTGGCGCATCAGTGGTTTTGGAAATTTCCCTGCTGCTTTGACTTTGCTTCCTTGTACCAGAGCTTACGGGACTCAACATATCCTTCACGGATACAACTACAGCTCTAGAGCTCGTTCTGAGCTTTCGGAAGCTGCTGATTCCGGCATCAGCTATTGACCATGTGGACTGGTGTTGCCATACCAGCTCATGACTCCTGCTGAATATTCGAGCTCCTTCAATTAATAAAATGAAGGTGATGAACCAGAAGTCGTTGTTCTCTAGGATAATGGCAAAGCCCCCTAGGAGCACAACCGTTGCCCAGATGAAACCAAGGGTTCCCAGGCCAGTGGCTGCTTTTTCGAGAACCGCAAGGCGGAGAGCAAACAGAGTCAGCTTCTTCTCCGGGGCCGAAACAGCCGGCAGTGTGGGGCAAACGGAGTTCCTGCTGCTTCCGTCTCTCCTACCAGCACTAGTCTGCGGCTCAAAGATTGTGGCGGGTGAATTGAATACTTCATGTTTCTTCTGAAGCTGAGGAATATCCAGATGAATGCTTCTTTGACCTTCAACAGATTTCTTGATCGTCATTTCGCAGTCTGGAGCGGCTCAAGAGCAGACCCTACTTCGCACATCAAATCAGCTGAGGAAAACTTCTATCTGGCGGTTTGATGGAACCTGAATTCGATCCGCAAAATTTCCGTTCTATGAATTTCCTGGATTGGGGTGAGAAAGAGCTGCTGTGCCTTTATAAAGGGAAGCAGCAGATTCTATTGCCAACTTTCCTTGAAAGTTCTCTTCCTCTTGGACAGAATTCCTAATATTACAACGAATGGACCTGGCTCTGAGTTCGACATCGCCACGTTACTTGTGACCAGCTGGGGTCTTGCCTCCTTGGTCAAGCAGTTAGTTCCGTTAAAATCTAGTAATATGTTTCGTATCCGCATGATCATGCAAGAGAGTAATAATATTATAATCTCTTACAGCACGTTTTCGGATTTCCACGGCAAGTTTCTTGCTCCTCGGTGATGTCTTTCATTCTCATGTAAAGCGCAGTTTGAAATTTAGTTCGTAGTTTGCTGGAGTTACCTTACTGGACGTCTTCGTCTTGAGCTAGAGAACACAGAAATGGTCTCCTGCTTTGTGGTAAAGGTCCAGTCAGACGGCTGTTGGGTGATGAGTAGTTATTAGGGTACCATTTGTAATATTTGGCCCTTGTTTTGACCAGGTCAACCAAGATGGTGGACCCACCATTAAAAAAAAAGAGAAGAAGAAAAAGTAAAAGAGGGCAGTTGGCCACCCCTTTTAAGCTGCACGACCATAATAGAAAAAGGAAAAGGAAGAAAAGAAGAGAAAGGGAAAAAGAAAGAAAAAAAAAAAGTCACGTACACGCACCACCTGCCACGAACGCTTCGCCGAATTTGTTTCACTACGTGTCACAGCGCTAGGTAAGGGGTCGCACCTCTTGTCCCTCCTATTGAAGTGATTTTTCGGATTTAGGGCAAAATTTGGATTTTTGGCGAAACTGAGCTGCTGTGTCTAATTTCATGGGTGATTGGCAGCGTTTTTGCTTGAAAAAGAAACTTTAGGATATTATGGACCCGTAGGATTCGACGGATCTTAATTTGACACTACGGTTTTCCCGGAACAAGATTTTCAATTTTGGTGTGCTACGGTACAGCACGAACAGTAAACTTCGAGGCCTAATTTCGTTAGTTTCCAGTTATCGGCTGAGGTTGGCTATGTTGATACTTTTGTAGTACATTGAACAAGCTTCACGTGGACAGTAAGATGGCTTGAAACGGAGTTTGATGGAGGAAGTTATGGCCTTAACGGTTTTGGCGCGCAAGCTGCCCATAGCAGACAGCATTGAATCTCCGTTAGGGATAAGTTTCCGTTGGCGCATAGTCGTTGTTTCGTCACTAAATAAGTGTAGTTTAGCTAATTCGTACGTTAGGATGACTTGTTACTCAATTTGATCCGTTTTTCTATATATTGGATCGGGATTCGGATGAGTCGGTTTGAGTAACCTTCGTAGTTGGATTTTGGCTTTATCAGGTGAGTTGTACTTTTCTTCTTTGAGTTTGTAAACTCATGTTTCGAGACTAAAAAGAATACTAGATATGTTATGAAATGAGAAAAGAGCATATTTCTTGCATAACTGAATCGAACCTTTACTACCTTTTGTTGTTGACCGCCAAAGCTTTGAAAGGTATTGTTTGTAGTAGTTTTGGAAAGAAAATCGTTCGAAATGCCTTGAATAAATGCTTTGCGAAGGGAATATCCGAAAGCTATATATATACGGTATAAATGCTATTGTGGAGTTTGTCCGAACCATTATGAGATGGTTCTGATTTTGATTGGATTATTGGAGATTGTGCTTTATGTGCTATGCTCATATCGCTATGTGAAGAACCCATTGAGTGGGAGAGGTATGCATACTATCAGGACGTCCTTTTGGGCCGCACTACCGGCCGATATAGGTGGTAGACCTAGCCAAGAGGGGTAAACATGGCCGCCTTTATCACGGCGCTAAAAGTGACCATAGTCTAATATGGAACATTATAGTAGTCGATGGAGTGGACCATTGTCTTTTGCTTTGATTGAGATTAATCGGTGGATAGACCATTGATACTTGGTTTGGGATTACTCAATGGATTGACCATTGATTGTTGATTTATGACTGTAAGTTATTAGTGTTGTTAACCATATATGTAAAAAGATTTGTTGGAAATATATTATTTTTTTATAAAGGTGCATAGTGATTGTTCGACCCGCTTAGAAGAAATGTATTATTCACTGAGCCGTGTTACCTCACTCCTTTCATCTTACTTGTTTTTTAAGTTCTTCAGTGATGCACAAGTAGGAGAGCGCTTCGTTAGCGGGAGGGGACTTTTGATAGGGGATTTTTTTTTGTATAAGTTGTATGTATAGCTGATGAGCTTCTAAAATCTTTGGTGATTACGCGTAACTTTTTGTTGGTTTATAGAAGGCTTTGTTACCGTAACCGCAGGACCTTTATATATATATCTGAACGTATGTGTATATATATATATATATATATATATATATTGATATCAGGTTAAACATGTCACATTTTGAGGCTGCATCCTTTAAGTGAAAGGATGCCCGTGTCATTGCCCTATTATCGTAGGAATTGGGGTGTGACATTTGTTGGTATCAAAGCATAGGTTTTGATCTCTATGGGTATATATGGGACGTTGTGAGATAGTGTAATAGATTTTATTCCGTTAGGCTATGAGATACTAAGATGTACTCTTGCTATTAGATCGGGTAATTATGAGCTCCGATTCGGATCCACCGCTTGTCTCTCTTAGAGATAGGGGCAAGAGAGCTATGGACTTCGATTCTAGAGGTGGGCCTCGAGGTTTTAGAGGCGGGCTTTCTACAGGATGACAAGATGATACAAGGGCATCTTCACAAAAAACAAAGGAACAGAGCCAACAACTAAGGACCCAAAATGATGTATCCGGAGTTATTGCACCTAGGAGTGATCGAGGTTACACCTTTGCCCAATTCAGAAAGGCGAAACCACCAACTTATGATAGGAAAACAGATCCTCTTGTTACCGAATGTTGGATTAAGAAGATAGAGGGAATCTTTAGAGTTGAAGAGGTTTCCGAGGAGAAGAAGGTTGATTTTGCCACTCAATATCTAGAAGGCGAAGCTAAATATTGGTGGAAAGGCACTAGACTAGCTCTTGGAGGCAGGGATGCAACTATCTCCTAGAAGGACTTTGTTGAGGCGTTTGATGCTCGATTCTTTCCAAAGTCATTCCAGGCGAAGATGAGGAGTGATTTCGTTCATATATCTCAAGGCAATTCATAGTATTGGAGTATGCAGGCCGTTCAATCATTTAAGCAGATTTGCGGAGCAATTTGTTGCTAGTGAGGAGAATAAGGCTGAATATTTTCAGAGAGGGCTCCGACCCGAGATTTGTTTCACACTTATGCCTCTTGCACTCACAACTTACAAAGATGTGCTGGAACGTGCGATGAGGGTTCAACAAGGCGCTTTGGAATGTGGGATACAAGGCGGTTCTCGACCTAAGAGGCCCACATTCACTAATTCTCAAGAAAGTTATACAAGTGGCAGCATAAAGCGAAGAGGCATTCATAGACCAGGAAAGAGTAAAAACATCATCGTTTAAGGCCCTTGCACTACCCGCGAAAAACATCACAGTGGTCATTGCTCCTGGAAAACAGGAGTTTGCTTCCTATGTGGCAAGATGGGACATTTGCGGCAAAATTGTCCTATACAGAGGGATACTTCAGTGAATAGCCGATCGTGTTTTATATGTGGACAACCTGGACATTTGGCTCGTGCTTGTCCTATACGTAAGGATACGCCCTCGATTGGTAGGCCCTAGGATAATCAGTAAAGGCGTAAGACGATTGGGAAAGGTTTTGTTATGACTGAAGATGATGTTGTGGCATCTAACAAAGTGGTTGCTGATAATATTTCTATTGCCTCTCGATATGCTTATGCATTATCTGATCCCGGTGCTACTCATTCTTTTATTTCGGCTGAATTTGCAAATAAAATTGATATGCTGCCCGAGCCTCTTGTTTGTGAATTGCGTGTTGATATTCCTACCGAAGATTTCTTGATTGCGGATCGTGTGTTCAAGAGATGTATGCTCCAGATTGATAATGTTGAAATGCATGTGGATCTAGTAGTGTTAAATATAAGAGATTTCGATGTTATTCTTGGGATGGATTGGTTGTCGGCTTATCATGCTACTATTGATTGCTACTCCAAGAGAGTTATCTTTTGACTTCCAAATCAGCTAGAATTCTCTTTTTCAGGAAGTTGTAAAAGTTCTTTTTCAAGGTTGATTTCAACCTTACAAGCGAGGAAATTCTTGAGGAAGGGTTGCTGTGGCTATCCGGCATATGTAAAAGACACTAGTAAGGAAGTTGTAAAGCTAGAATATGTTCCGATTGTTAGAGAATTTCCAGATGGGTTCCCCGATGATTTAACCGGTTTACCTCTTAATAGAGAGATTGAATTTTGCATTGAATTGCTGCCTAGTACTACACCTATCTCTAAAGCTCCTTATCAGATGACACCCGCTAAACTAAAAGAGTTAAAGACACGCCTACAAGAGCTTTTGGATAAGGGTTTCATTAGACCCAGTACCTCACCTTGGGGAGCTCCCGTTCTATTTGTGAAGAAGAAGGATGGTAGTATGCGGCTTTGCATAGACTACCGAGAACTTAATAAGATGACGGTCAAGAATAAATATCCTTTGCCTCGGATTGATGATCTATTTGATCGGCTTCAGGGAGCTCGGGTGTTTTCTAAGATTGATCTTCGTTTTGGGTATCATTGACTGAAAATAAAAGCAGGTGATGTGCCTAAAACCGCTTTCGAAACAAGGTATGGCCACTATGAGTTTCTTGCTATGCCTTTTGGATTGATAAATGCACCAGCTGCTTTCATGGATTTGATGAACAGGGTGTTCGTGCAATACCTTGACAGATTTATTGTAGTATTCATTGATGACATTCCGGTGTATTCGAGAAGTTTGGAGGAACAGGAGCAACACTCGAGGATTGTTCTGCAGACTTTGCGTGAGAAAAAGTTATATGCTAAATTCAGTAAATGCGACTTTTGGCTTGATCATACAGAGTTCTTGGGCCATGTGATCTCGAAGGAAGGCATCTCCGTGAATCCAAAGAAAGTTGAAGCAGTTGTTCAGTGGAGTCGTCCTACAAATGTTATTGAAGTGAGAAGTTTTCTTGGGTTAGCTGGTAATTACGTACAATTTGTGGAGGGGTTTTCCAAAATTGCTAGTCCACTTTCTCGCCTAACTCAAAAGGGCGTCAAGTTCGTATGGTCAGATCGGTGTAAGAGTAGTTTCCAAGAATTGAAGAGGCGGTTAGTGACAGCTCATATATTGACCTTGCCTTTAGGAACTGGTGGCTTCACTATCTATTGTGATGAGTCTAAAGAAGGTTTAGGTTGCGTTCTTATGCAAGATGGTAAAGTCTTCGCTTATGCCTCTAGACAGTTAAAAGCACATGAGAAGAACTATCCCACTCATGATTTGGAATTAGCGGCTGTTGTGTTTGCCTTGAAAATATGGTGGCATTATTTGTATGGTGAAAAATGCGAAGTTTTTACGGATCACAAGAGCTTGAAGTATATCTTTACTCGTAAAGAGTTGAATATGAGGCAGAGGAGGTGGTTAGAACTTTTGAAAGATTATGACATGTCCATCAATTACCATCCGGGTAAGGCTAATGTAGTAGCCGATGCTTTGAGTTGTAAGCCTTTTGGGAACATGGCAGCATTGCTCACTGTTCAACAGCCTATTCTTGAGTATATGAGGAAACTAGAATTGGAGGTGTTGGTGCATCAACTTGGTGCTCGGTTGGCTAATCTTCAAGTGTAGTCGACGTTGATTGATATAATCAAGGCTAAACAAAATGATGATCCTCAATTGAGGAAAATCGGAGAAAGCGTAGAAGCTGGGGGACAACCAGATTTTAGTATTCATGTGGATGGTTCATTGAGATTCCGTGGTCGGCTATGTGTTCCCGATGATGCAGGATTAAAAAAAGAGATATTGCATGAGGCTCACACTACTAAATACTCGATTCATCCAGGAAGCACTAAGATGTATAGAGATTTGAGAAAAAATTGCTGGTGGGTCAATATGAAGAAAGATATTGTCAAATTTGTCGACCGGTGTCTTGTTTGCCAGCAGGTAAAGATTGAACATCAGAAACCAGGTGGTCAACTACATCCACTCGAGATACCTAAATGGAAATCGGAGCATATCACCATGGACTTCATTGTTGGATTCCCGAGGACGCCTAGTGGTAAGAACGCCATATGAGTAATTGTCGATCGATTAACTAAGTCGGCACACTTCTTGTCATATCGATTTGGTCCTTCAATGGAAGACATGGCGAAGCAATACGTGAATGAAATAGTCAAGCTGCATGGGGTTCTAGTGAGCATCGTTTTCGACAGAGATCCTAAGTTTGTATCCAACTTTTGGAAGAGTCTTCAAAGAGCTTTGGGTACTAAACTCAACTTCAAGACAAAATTTCATCTCGAGACGGATGGTCAGTCAAAGAGAACCATTCGGACTTTAGAGGATATGCTGAGAGCATGTGTTATTGATTTTGGTAGATCTTGGGGCGAGCACCTCCATTTGGCGGAATTCTCTTATAATAACGGCTACCATTCCAGCATCAAGATGGCTCATTTTGAAGCTTCATATGGTCGAAAGTGCATGACACCGCTTTGTTGGGACGACGTTAGTGAGAAAAGACTAATTGGTCCCGAGTTTATACGGCAATCAGAAGAGAAAGTTAGACTTGTTCGAGAGCGCTTGAGGACAGCACAAAGCCGCCAGAAAAGTTATGCGGACCTCAAACGGCGTAAGTTAGAATTCGATGTGGGCGATCATGTATTTCTGAAAGTCTCTCCTATGCGAGGCGTTATGAGATTTGGCACGCGTGGCAAGCCGAGTCCTAGATATGTGGGACCGTTCTTGATATTTGAGAAGATTGGCGAGCTTGCTTAGAGATTGGCATTGCCCCGGCACTATCCCGGAGTGCATGACGTGTTTCATGTATCTCTATTGTGCAAATATGTGCCAAGTCCCGATCATGTATTGGATTATACTCCTTTGAGGTTAAAGGAAGACTTAACATATGAAGAGCAGCCTTTACGCACTATAGACAAGAAGGATCAAGTGTTATGACGTCGTACGATCCCTTATGTAAAGATTCAATGGCAAAACCACACGGTGAGGGAGGCCACTTGGGAGCTAGAGGAGGAGACAAGACGCAAGTATCCTCACTTATTTGAAAATTGAGGTAAATTCAGTTATCCAAATTTCGAGGATGAAATTTTTTTTAGGAGGGTAGAATGTAATATTTGGCCCTTGTTTTGACCAGGTCAACCAAGGTGGTGGACCCACCATTAAAAGAAAAAAGAGAAGAAGAAAAAGTAAAAGAGGGCAATCGGCCACCCCTTTTAAACCGCATGACCAGAATAGAAAAATGAAAAGGAAGAAAAAAAAAGAAAGAAAAAAAAAGCCACGTGCGTGCACCACCCGCCACGAACGCCTCACTCAATTCGTTTCACTACGTGTCACAGCGCTAGGTAAGGTGTCGCACCTCTCGTCCCTCCTATTGAAGTGATTTTTTGGATTTAGGGAAAAATTCGGATTTTTGGCGAAACTGAGCTGCTGTGTCTGATCTCATGGACGATTGGCTACGTTTTTGCTTGAAAAAGAACTTTAGGATGTTATGGACCCGTAGGATTCGACGGATCTTAATTTGACACTACGGTTTGCTCGGAACAAGATTTTCAATTCTAGTGCGCTACAGTACAGCGCGAACAGTAAACTTCGAGGCCTGATTTTGTTAGTTTCCATTTATCGGCTGAGGTTGGCTATGTTGAGACTTTTGTAGTACGTTGAACAAGCTTCGCGTGGACAGTAAGATGGCTTGAAACAGAGTTTGATAGAGGAAGTTATGGCCTTAACGGTTTTGCTGCGCGAGCTGTCTATAGCAGACAGCATTGAATGTCCGTTAGGGATAAGTTTCCGTTGGCGCGTGTTGACGCCTAAATTTTGACTAATCTATTTTTTGCATAAAAATTAGAACTAATTTTAGTTCTAAATAAAAATCATCTCACATATTTATTTTTAGCGTACATTGCATTGGCATATAATTGGGCAAGCGTAACACTTAATTTAGCATGCGTCTAGACTAGGCACGGGATGGAAAAATACACCGAGAAGATTTGAAGCTTCAGGGACTGTATTGCAAATACTTAAAACTTCAGGGACTGTATTGCAAATACTTGAAACTTCAGGGACTGCATTGCAAATACCAAGAGAAGATGAAGAAGGGAAGATGATGAAGGGAAGGTGATGAAGAGAAGATAAAGAAGAGAAGATAATGAAAGGAAGATGGTGAAGGGAAGATGAAGAAGAGAAGATGAATATGAAGAAGGGAAGATGAAAATGGAAGGTGAAGAAATGAAGATGAAGAAGAGAAGATGAAAATGGAAGGTGAAGAAGTGAAGATGAAGAATGAAGGATGGAGAACTTTGCCTATAAAAGAGGAGGAGAATTTTGGTGATAGAGAATTTAGAGAGCTCTTGAGAAGAATTTTAGAGAGAAAATTTGAGGGAGGGGAGTGGAAGAGAATTGAGAGAGTTTTGAGAGAGTTTTTGAGAGGAATTTTTAGAGAGGAAAAAGAGAGTTCTTGAGAAAAATCAGAAGAGAAAATTCGAGAGTAAAGAAAAGAGTTTTAGTCGAGCATCATCTTCGACGAGTCCCGACACATATTTCGCCTCTCGCCACCCAACAACGCCATTGCTTGCCATTTTCGACGACAGCCGCGTTCTTCCAGCTCCGAGATCTTGAAGGGAACTATAACGTGTATGTGAGTAAGATTTTGTGTAATAGAAGGTAATCCTTTCCATCTCGATCTACAAAAATGTAATCGTTTGGTTTGAACATTTGGTTGTTTATTTTAGACATGCTACGTGTTCCAAATTTTAGCATTATTACATGTTAATTTATTTCCGTAAATACTCGTGCTTGGCTGCGTTTTCTTTCTTTCTAAATCATCCATGGTGTATATCGCACAAAGTTCAATGTTTTACATTCTCATAAAAAAGAAGATAAAAAACCAAAAAATTGCATCTTTGAATTTCAAGTAAAATCCATCAAAATTGCCAAATCAAATATTTTTCATGAAAATGGTACCGAAAGGGCGTTAGAGAAATCCGACGTAACCAAATCCCCGAATTCAAAATCTCCGGTTCGCGGAAATAAGATAGTTTTCTCCCGCTATTTTATTTAGGTTTCTAATCAACCTACCGAAAATGATTAGTGGCGACTCCAAATTTAAAACACGTTGCATGTTAATTATTTGAACCTTAAGTTGCGATTTGGTATGGACTTGGGAGAGTCCGAGTTAGGTTAATTAATTAACCCGATAATCCATTAGCCCGAAAATTAACTTGTCTATTTTTTGAAGGTCGCGACAGCTTGGCGACTCCGCTGGGGACCCAAAGAGGACTTAGGCCAGATAATTTCATGAAAAAGAAATCACTTGATTTGGTAAACTTTGGTTGAATTCTCATTCTTAGGTGTTAAATGTTTTTGCAGATTGGGAGTTATAAGGGGAGGAGTGATTGGCTAACCCTTTGTTTTGCAGGCTTGGTGAATTGGAATTGTGATTTAACTTTTGAATCATTGAAGCGGTGTTTGCTTTTAATTGTTGTGCATGATTTATCATCTTTGCACTACATCGCACACAACCCGTGACCGAACCCGGGTCACACTAATATTTTTAAGATGGTATTTAGATGGTCCTTTAACCTTGGCGGTAAGGCTTCGTTCTTATGCACGTGAGGCTACGATGCATGAGAATTGCCCTTGTCGACCGAACCAAGCCGAAGTGATTGAACCCGACTAGTCATGACTATTGTACGCGAGGCTGCGACTAGTCATAATGATTGCGCGCGAGGCTGCGACATGTCGTTTCGTTCATCATTTCACTTTGCAAAAGCCTTTTGGATAGATAGAATAAGATTTAAACTCACAATTCATGCGCATGTCTTTGTGATCGGCATTTTCTTCGTATGAGAGGTAATTTCTTGTCTCTTGTACCCTGTTATCTCGTTTTTATTTTGGGCCGGTCCATGGTTTAGGTTGATTGTTTAGAAGTTTCATTGTCTTATTTCCAATTTCGCACTTTGCTTCCGTAGCTTTTACAATTTCATCGCTTGTCCTTAATTCTGATTTGGCTTATTCCTGTTTTGCGATTTTTACTAAATTCTACGATCGAGCTTTGAGTAAGTGCCAAACATGAAAGTTGTAGACCTATGTTTCAACTAATATCTTACAAAATTTCAGAATTAAATTCATAATTTAAGATGGCCCTTCGTTTTTTCAACAACATGCGGTTATAACAGTTTTCTGAACATGATTTTTTTGGAAAGACACATTAAACTGATTTGATCCGCGCATTTCTAGTCCGATTGGCCAACATAAAAGTTGTTCATCATCTTCTCAACTACAAGCTCGTAAAATTTGGACATGTTTTGATCAACGTACGAATTAATACGAATTTTTTCGTAAAAGCGGACAAACTGAAAATTACATGTTTCAATCCTTTGATCATGATCACTTTGTTCGTTTGAGTCTAGAGGGATGCCATGGGGCGGCACGTTATTCTTGCTCCTTATACTCATTTTGGGTTTGTTACTGCGTACAGGTAATTTATCACGGATCCTCCACATATTACTCGATCAGCCGCAAAGAGGATGGCCGACATTAACGCCACTATCGTTGCTGCCCTAGACGAGAAACTTAACTCATTGACCGAGCGCTTTGAAGGGATGATGTCCCGAAAGATGGAGGAAATGATGGCCGCCTTAACCACCAAACCGCAATCATCCACCTCCAGCCCGCTGTTAATCATTCCTGCTCGAATTCCTCCCGCGGATAACTCCAGTAAAGCCCTAGAAGCTGCTCCCTATCAGATAATGCCGCTAGAAGATGTGATCATCACGGGTGTGAGCTCGAGCACGCCGCCCGTAGTCCCAATCCCTCAAACCAGCCCCGTGGCCCCGCAGTTGAATGGTGATGCGGCCAAGCTGTTGGCCCAAATGGAACAGAGGATCCGAGAGGTTGAGGGGACTCACAACATACTCCAGATTGACCTATCTATCTTTTCAAAGGTCACAGTGCCGAGAAGTTCAAGATGCCCGACTTCGAGAAGTATGATGGGACTTCCAACCCGGTTCAAGATGTCCGGAGTTGTCACAAATGTCAGATTCATGGTGACAAGATTAATGTCCCTCCGAACGAGTTGCATCGCTTATATGAACCATGGCCGTTTTCTATGTGGGGCATTGATGTTATCGGCCCTATCAATCCTAAAGCATCCAATGGGCATCGATTCATCTTGGTAGCAATTGACTATTTCTCTAAATGGATCGAAGCCGCATCTTATTTAGCGGTCACAGCACGAAATATCGTGAAATTTATCCGTCGAGATATCATCGCTCGATATGGTTCACCCGAAGCCATAATCACCGACAATGGCTTAAACTTGAACAACAAGCTAATGGACGAATTGTTCAAGGAATTCAAGATCAAGCATCCGAACTCTTCCCCATACCGTCCTCAGATGAATGGAGCAAGAGAAGCCGCCAATAAGAACATTAAGAAAATCTTAGCAAAGACGGCTGAAAATTATCGCGATTGGCATGAGAGGTTGCCATTTGCACTTATGGCGTATCGGACCTCGATCCGGACATCTACGGGGGCAACCCCGTATTCTCTTGTATATGGAATGGAGGCTGTTCTACCAGTTGAAGTGAAAATTCCTTCCTTACGTATACCGTCTCAAGCTATGCTGACGGAAGCTAAATGGATCCAAGAGAGGGCGAGCCAATTGAATCCGATCGATGAAAAGAGACTTAAGGTTATATGTCATGGCCAATGTTATCAGCAGAGGGTTGCTAAATCATTCAACAAAAAAGCTCGGCCTCGATATTTTCAGATCCATGACCCGGTCTTGCGAAAATTGTTGCCAATAGTCCCACTCCCGTAATGGAAGTTTGCTCCAAACTATGGTGGTCCATATAAGGTGCTCCCCGGTGGTGCTTTGATTCTAGCCGAGATGGATGGTCGTGTCTTTACCAATCCAATCAATTCTGATGCTGTAAAAAAATATTATACTTGATTTACTCTCGTGTTGTCATAATCAAATTATAATATTAAGACAGATTCACGAGTTGTTCACATTCGGATATTCGTTTGTTTCTTCACTATTAATCTTTTTTGAGAGATTGTTTCAAATGGGGGGTCTCTCTGGGCCAATTGAATTGACCATCGGGAGCGTGAGATTTACATATCCACAAAGTAAAGGGGTTATCTTGCGAAAAAATATGACGACCAAGATAAAATCAGCAAGCATATAGAAGATGGAATAATGCGAAAGCAAAATGCGAATGAGCAAAAACTTGCATCCATTTCATTCAGCGGAAAACCTTACAAACAGATCATCGGGGTGGAAAAGTAAAGCCAAACCGAGCCCTAATGAGCATCACAAAGGAGTTCAACCGACTCTCCATACGGTTGATACTCCGCCTACACCGATCGCTCCGAGAATCAAGATCCGCCAGCTTAAAGAGGAGGAGCTCACATTTCTCTTTAAGCTTGGCCACCCCGTCCTCGTGATACTCGGCAGCAGATTCCAAGTCATGGATCAGCATTCTCCCGCGGGCTATATCCAGGGTCAGATCGTCCATCCTTTCTTCCAGCCATGTGCATTGGAATTTCAAAACAATATTGAGCGGATCACGCTCAAAGATGGTCCGAGACATGGCCAAACGTTCCACCAAGTTCTCCCTCTCACGAATCAGCAGTGAGACTTGATCATTACCGTAGTCAAGGGCCTTCTTATAATTGTCGGCTACAAGACCGGCCAACACCAAGTTATCTGTCCGATCATGATAGCGTGCCCTCACAAGATGGGCCAAAGTAACATCTTGATGAGCATGATTGTAAGCCTCCGGGAAGTTAGTGAAGAGGGTAGGGAAGATCCTATATTCCTCTTCTAACTTGGTACCTTGAATAGAAGTAGTGTCCATATCCCTAAACATAAGACGAATTTCAGTTTCGACCTCCGGATGGTTGGCTATATAAGAGTAGCCATGGCCTAGGAGATTATAAAGTTTCTCCCATTTGGCCAAAACCTCACCCGAGAAGACGCGTGCAGGGAGGGAGGCCATTGTTGTTGAAGCAACCGAAAAACAATGGATGCGAAAGAGTGCTTAGAAGGTTGGAGATGAAGATATGAAAGCGATGATCGTCTCGGCGTTAAATCCTAATTTAAAGGGCAGGAAAAGTCATAGCAATAATTATTGTGGGGGCCGAGTTAATTATCCGGGTGAAACTACAGACGTTTCGTCCGTGAATCACGGATCTACCATCTCGAGGCTCACGAATTCGAAAAAAGTTGCGAAATGACTTAAAGGTTCCGCCATATTAAAAGAGGGACAAGCATATCGCGTAAAAAGATTTGAGGGTCCCACCATGTCGAAGGAAATGAAGATGACAGAGAGCGGGAAACACGAAATCTTGGGAGAAGCACCGGCTTAGTGGTTTTCATCCACGTTAAAAGGGAGGCTCGGAACATGCATGTTTACTCAAAAGAATTTGGAAAGAGTAAGCATACAACGGAGAGTAGAGTGAACAAAAGGCAATAAGAAGTATTTCAATCCAACATGTTTGGAGGCTACCGGCACTTACCGGAGGCAACCAACCTAGACATCCCCGAGAATGAACCGCTGAATTTCGAGGCCGATCCAGCGAGAGCCGTAAAACCCAACTCCCTTGGCGGTGAAGTTCAAGATCTCGATAACAAAGCAACAACAATAGCAGCAGCAGCAGCAACCGTAGTCAACCCCGAAAAAGAAAACATCAAATCAAAGAGCTCAAGCCGCTTTCAAGGAGTGCCCTTACGTGAACGGGAAACGAAAAAATGAGTTGAGCCGGAAGCTAGGAATGGAGCCCTTGAAGGTCAGGTTTTGGTTTCAAAACAAGCGGGCCCGAGTGAAGGTTCAAAGTGAAAGTCATGAACTTGCGTCTCTAAAGGAAGAAAATGAAGAGCTTCGAAAGCGAGATCAAGAGATATAGGGATGCTCTTAACATCGCTATTTGCCATGTCTCGCAAAGAACCCCATCACCTTTGGTGGCATGTTCCTTGATGAGCCACATCCGAGCATTGAAAATGCTCATTTATCGATTCATCCTCCCGAGTAAATTCTCGCACAATCGGATTTCGTTGGGGATACATCCCGAAAAGTCGGCCTTGCGGAGGCGTAACCGATGCCCTTCGAGGGAAGTGACATGCATCACTACAATTGGAGTTTCCACGATGTCACGATCGGCCAATTCAACACCGATGAAACTCCGAATCCGTAGCCTACATGAAGCTTGAGTTTTTATTATGGGCTTTCAAAATATCACTCTTTTGAGCATTACTAGCTAGCCCTTATGAATTCTCAAGAGAAGTAGAGACATGCGTGAATGAATGTACTGTTTGTTACAAAGTCCCCATGTGAGACATTCTTCCTTTTACGCCTAGAGTTAATCAAGGGGCAAAGAACAAGTACTATCCGCAAATATCATCATGCTTAAATGCGTGAATTCTTTGTCGATTTGATCGAACGCCGAAAGGAAAAGCATTAAAAGCCTTCACCTAGGTAGATGCAAAAAGATTTGAGAAAAAAATAGCTGCCTCGTTATTAGAGAAAGCAAAAAGATTCGAGGAAATAACCGCCTCGGGAGGAAGTGAAAATATTTGAGGAGGGAAATAACTGCCTCGTTCGTAGGGGGAACCGAAAAGATCCGAGGAGGGAAATAACCGCCTCGTTCATAGAGAAAGCGAAAAGATTTGAGGGCTCCTACATATCAGAAAAGGAAAAAGATGACAGATTGAGTGAGAGGCAAGAGTTATTACGAAATGGATCCAAGGCACTAAGACCGGAAAGGAGAGAAAAAGTTGTCCTCTTTCGTAGAAAAAGCGAGAACCTATATGCGAGATTAACAGATCAGAAAAAGTTTATAAATGACCACCAGAACTCGTCACGAAAGACCACCATCACTTTTGTGATTTTCGGGCGGATTGTTTTGCAAGTCCGAGAACATCTAAAGCTCGGTCTCGGGTCGAAACAGCCATTTTCGATCTACATATGGAAGGTTTTAAAAGAAAAACACGTTCATTCCAGGCGGAAGTATGGGAACCTTCCTATCCCGAAGATCTCATGAGTCATGGTCATTGATGGCAACCCCGTTTCCCTCTCAATCCTCGTTGCTATGCTGAGAAGTTGCATGTACAGGGTTTTTGCTTATGCGAAAGCAACGGATGCCTTACAAGTACTAAGGCAGTACAAATATGATTTTGACATCGTCGTCACAGCCGTGGTAGGGATCGACATGGACGGTTTCAGTCTCTTAAAGATCATTGATTCCGAGTTGGACATACAGGTCATCGTAGTATCAGCAAGTAATAATCAGCAGTTCATAACGAGGGCCATATCGCATGGTGCTCGAGACGTCCTACGGAAGCCGGTCTGCGTTCGAGTGCTCCAAAACATTTGGCAGCATGCTGTAAGGAAGCAATTACTCGTACAAAAAAATCACGACCAAGGCGACGACGACGATTTTGTCCAAAAGAAAAGGCCCCTTTGGTCCGCCAAGCTTCATTCTATATTCATTGAGGCAGTTCGACGCCTAGGAATCAATTCAAGACGACCAATCGGGCTGTACACAAAATGATGAATATAGACGGACTCACCATGCAAAGTGTCACAAATCACCTTCAAAGGGTTAGAGATAAGGCGAGGAAGCACGATGCAGCTTGGGACCAAGGCGACCGGACCAGAGTTGACTGGAAGATCAATTCCGGGAAAACCTACCGAGCAAAAGGTACCCGGCCACTTCCCAATCAAGAATACAGGTCATACCAACCTTCCGCTGGTGGTTCTAGTAGCAGACCAGTTGATCATCCCTACAAGCTCCCGAGCAACGACGGAGGCTCAAGCTTAAGGAGTCAGACCGCTCACAGCAATCTGTCACCAGTGTTAGCAAGTAACAATGCCCAATTCGAGTATCAATTGCTCGAAAAATCAGAAGATAACTTTGATGATGAGCTTGCTAACTTGATGAGCCCGTTTGGAAATGAAGGACCTCCAGAGCTGTGATCCGAAGCAAGTTATTATGGGTCTTCAAACAACGATTGTTGGTGTTTAGTCCAAGACAGAATCGGTTGATCGTTGAAGTGGCCAGCAAGAGAGGTGGAACCAATCTCGCTTGAATACTCCTTTAATTCCATGTATAGTTCCCCTACGTGGAATTTTTTTTTTTTTTACTTTCTAACTGTCTAGAATTTGCCTAGAGTTAAAAGACGAATTTTCTCCTCTCTTGTCAAATGCGTAAGTTCCTTACTAAGCTAGGCCCGTAGCAAATCAATTTGTGGACGACGCCTCCGAACGCCCGTAAAGAGAAATTTCGAATAGCCTTACTTGGGAGAATACGAGTAAAAGGCCAAGCGGGCTCAAAGATGGGTAACTCCGTATCGTCCCAATTGGCTCTCAGTCATTTCAAACTCTAAATTATGCTTATTTTATTCTCGACAGGGGATTGCCAACTGTTTTGAGAACAATATAGCAAAAAGCGAACCAACCATGGACGCCAACATCACCAAAGCCTAGTGGTTGGGGGAATGACAATGGTCCGAGGCATCTCGGGTTCGATCCCGAGATTTGGCATCAATGTACAAAGATTAATAAAAACTTTTTTGCTTCGCGATTCGGTGCCGATTGAAACTCAGCCAAGATGGTTACGTAACCCGGAGAGATAACATCCCGGACATACAATCCGATCCGGATGAATTGATCTTTTCAATTCAGAGTTTGCAAGGAATACGTACAAGGGTAAAGCGGTATCGTTTCAACTCGTTTAGAACGTGAGAACGTACATTGACGCTTTCCCTTTTGATTTTTACGAGGGTCATCGCCTTTCCAGATAGGGAAGTATCCCTTCTCTTTAAAATTAATGAACTGAGAAATTTTTGAAGCCTTTGACAATCTCATGTCTCGAAGTAGACAATAAAGTTTTGCAACTCATTTGCATGAGCAGGGGCAACTCACGATCTACGCCCCTAAGAATTTTCTTACGTGCTTGCACCAAGATAAAAAGTTGCTACATTTTATATGCTCAAAAACACTCATACATTGCATAGTTTGTGCATGACTGTTCCTCATATTTAATTTACCAACTCTGAATAAGGAACATGAACTACATAAGATACATCAAATGTATGGAATGAGGCATGACAGAATGATGAAAGGCAATCATTTCCCAAACACGTCCAATTTTTTCAAGCGAGATGAACGGTGGCAAAATTCCGCATTCCCCGAGGTAAAGAGTTTTCTCGCGAAAGGTACGATAACCGAAGTGACGGAGGCGTTCATTTCTCTATCTTAAACACTACAGGTTATCCATTGATTACCCCTTTTGAGCGGTGGTTTCATTTCTTCACCCCGTCGCAAGAACCACCCCACACCGGAGTCCAGACGAGTTAATTCCAGCAGAAAACACGAGGTAAATGGTTAGAAATTTTCTTGCTCGGACTAACATTAATCTTCGGGTGTTTCTTTGCATTTATACTCGAATTTTAATTCAAGTGCCTTAGGATGATGAAGAGCATTCACTTCTCTATCCTATACACTTCATTCTTTGCATAGCCCACTTGAGCCTCGCAAATTCATTTCTTAAACCCCCGTTGGTGATCATTTGCTCATTCCAAAGACGAAGATAGCATTTTCCCAAGGATTAGAATTGGAGATGGTCGGGTCAATAGAGAATTCCCGAATGGACTCATTTCTTGTATGCTAGATTTTTTATGTTTACACAATTTTTCTTTGTAAATGTTTATGTTTGTTGTAATTCCCGGTTCAAAATCATGGGATTGTAAAAAAAAAGGAGAAGCAAACTCAGCTTAAAGGAGAAGGGCCCGCTCTCGAAAAAAAAAAAAAAAAAAATAAAGAGATGTCGAAGAGCTCTAAAAAAAAAGGAAAAGAAATCTCTTCTCGAAAAAAAAAAAAAAAAATGAGAGTCGGGAGTAAGAAAAGCAAAGACTGATCTCATATGAAAATTTCAAGCATAGGAAAAGCAAAGTGCCTACCAAAAGTAAGGCCAATGCACATTCATTTGTAAAATACTTCTGAATTTTGAATGTATATTTTTGCATGTTAAGTTGTAAATTCCATGTACATGTTTGCATTGTGTCTCTTGCAAATCCCCGACAGACACTTGTTGTGAAGAAGACTCCCCAAGAAATCAGTTTGCAAAGTGTAATTTTCGTAGAGAAAACTACCATCCCTCATTCAATGATGGTATTCTTTACAAGACATTTCCAAGACCAAGATCGGTGACTAGTCGACGATGATCACCAACGTCAAGCCCCTTCTCATTTAATTTCGAGCCAAAACGAGCCTTTTCGTTCCTCGGTCCCCAATCCTAGCCTACGTTATAACCCTCCAAAGTCTCTTCGATTAGGGCACTTGAGTTAACGTAGAGTTAAATGATTTTAAGCATCACTCGAAGAAGTTTGAGCAAGATTATTTCTCTCTCATTTTTGCGGGGCTCTTGACTTGTAAATCTGGAGCAGATGATGAAGAAATTCATTTCAGCAACCTTGACTCAACTAGAGTCCCCTTTGTAAACCTTTGACCTAGCTCTCATTACGGTCCTAATCAAGACCTCCCGGATCGGCTCGGTCGTATCAATTGCGAGATTACTTGGATCCTTATCGAATGCGATGATGGAAAGATTGAGTGATTTCTCTTAAATCCTGCAGACAGGATAAATAGCTTTTCTCGAGAGTGAGAGAAAGCCCTTTTCGGACCGAAGTCCCCCCATTCAGCTCACATTCGAGGTATTCGTAATGTGAGAACCTCCCCGGACAAAATTGGTAATGTAAACTTGATAGAATGGTTATGCATGAACCATAGTATGAGTGATTGCATTATACTCATTGTTGAATATGTTTGTGTGTGTTACCTCTGACATTCTATGATAGGTAATACATTCCCGATGTTCGAGTTCCCTCCCAAGGTCTCGAAATTCATCCAAGGATTATTGAATGAGCAAGTTTTGCTGGCAAATGTCTACCAAGTACGATACGAGCAATCTGCTTCGTTCCTTGATTAATCGTTTGGAGAACCCGGGTAAGTTTTCCGAACCCCTTTTCAAATTAACAACTCTTCGATGATAGTTGTTATGATTCAATTCGAGCAATATGCCCCTTTGTACTTATCGATTCCATTCGATGGTACTCCTATCAAATATTGTTCAATTCGAGCAATATGCCTCTTCTATCGACGTGAAGACATATGCACCGGCGATCTTGACATCTTATCAAATCATAACGACGTAGTTCTTATGATTTCGGTCTCGCATCACGAAGACGTATGCACCGGTGATCTTGACCTTTAGTCGGCTCATAATGACATAGCTCTTATGATTTTCGGCTCCTTTATCAAATCATGAAGACATAAGCACCCATGGTTTTGATCCAAACCAAATCATAATGACGTAGCTCTTATGATTTTGGTTCCCCTTTATCGAATCGTGAAGACATATGCACCGACGATTTCGACATTTAATCAACTCACAACGACGTAGCTCTTGTGAACTTGATCCCACTTCTTTTGATTCACAATGACGTAGCTCTTGTGATCTCGAAGGTCACACATATCTTGCGCTGTCTCGCATTAGGGAGAAGTCTCTGATAACGGATAGGCCAAATACCTTAAGGTCCTCGTGTTTGCAAGAAACTTGGAAATTAAGGGAATCGTCAGCTTACGAGGTATTTGATAAAACATGTATTCTCGTATGCGATCCATGTGCGGGTTTCTTTAACAAAAAGAGAGGAGGAGAAGTTTTAGCACATGTTATTTACAGTCTTGCATATCATGCATCACTTCATAAAAATGGGATTAAAACTCCCGCCAAAAAGTTCATCCATAATTTGCACTGTCAAAATTTAGGATTCAATTTTGTCTTTGAGCGGAACCTCTACGAGCCTCCACTCAAAGAGGGGCAGCTGTTGACGCCTAAATTTTGACTAATCTATTTTTTGCATAAAAATTAGAACTAATTTTAGTTCTAAATAAAAATCATCTCACATATTTATTTTTAGCGTACATTGCATTGGCATATAATTGGGCAAGCAGAACACTTAATTTAGCATGCGTCTAGACTAGGCACGGGATGGAAAAATACACCGAGAAGATTTGAAGCTTCAGGGACTGTATTGCAAATACTTAAAACTTCGTGGACCGTATTGCAAATACTTGAAACTTCAGGGACTGCATTGCAAATACCAAGAGAAGATGAAGAAGGGAAGATGATGAAGGGAAGGTGATGAAGAGAAGATAAAGAAGAGAAGATAATGAAAGGAAGATGGTGAAGGGAAGATGAAGAAGAGAAGATGAATATGAAGAAGGGAAGATGAAAATGGAAGGTGAAGAAATGAAGATGAAGAAGAGAAGATGAAAATGGAAGGTGAAGAAGTGAAGATGAAGAATGAAGGATGGAGAACTTTGCCTATAAAAGAGGAGGAGAATTTTGGTGATAGAGAATTTAGAGAGCTCTTGAGAAGAATTTTAGAGAGAAAATTTGAGGGGGGGAGTGGAAGAGAATTGAGAGAGTTTTGAGAGAGTTTTTGAGAGGAATTTTTAGAGAGGAAAAAGAGAGTTCTTGAGAAAAATCAGAAGAGAAAATTCGAGAGTAAAGAAAAGAGTTTTAGTCGAGCATCATCTTCGACGAGTTCCGACACATATTTCGCCTCTCGCCACCCAACAACGCCATTGCTTGCCATTTTCGACGACAGCCGCGTTCTTCCAACTCCGAGATCTTGAAGGGAACTATAACGTGTATGTGAGTAAGATTTTGTGTAATAGAAGGTAATCCTTTCCATCTCGATCTACAAAAATGTAATCGTTTGGTTTGAACATTTGGTTGTTTATTTTAGACATGCTACGTGTTCCAAATTTTAGCATTATTACATGTTAATTTATTTCTGTAAATACTCGTGCTTGGCTGCGTTTTCTTTCTTCCTAAATCATCCATGGTGTATATCGCACAAAGTTCAATGTTTTACATTCTCATAAAAAAGAAGATAAAAAACCAAAAAATTGCATCTTTGAATTTCAAGTAAAATCCATCAAAATTGCCAAATCAAATATTTTTCATGAAAATGGTACCGAAAGGGCGTTAGAGAAATCTGACGTAACCAAATCCCCGAATTCAAAATCTCTGGTTCGCGGAAATAAGATAGTTTTCTCCCGCTATTTTATTTAGGTTTCTAATCAACCTACCGAAAATGATTAGTGGCGACTCCAAATTTAAAACACGTTGCATGTTAATTATTTGAACCTTAAGTTGCGATTTGGTATGGACTTGGGAGAGTCCGAGTTAGGTTAATTAATTAACCCGATAATCCATTAGCCCAAAAATTAACTCGTTTATTTTTTTGAAGGTCGCGACAGCGCGTAGTCGTTGTTTTGTCACTAAATAAGTGTAGTTTAGCTAAGTCGTATGTTAGGATGACTTGTTACTCGATTTGATCCGTTTTTCTATATATTGGATAGGGATTCGGATGAGTCGGTTCGAGTGACCTTCGTAGTTAGATTTTGGCTTTATCGGGTGAGTAGTACTTTTCTTCTTTGAGTTTGTAAACTCATGTTTTGAGACTAAAAAGAATACTAGATATGTTATGAAATGAGAAAAGAGCATATTTCTTGCATAACTGGATCGAACCTTTACTACATGTTGTCGTTGACTGACAAAGCTTTGAAAGGTATTGTTTGTAGTAGTTTTGGAAAGAAAATCATTCGAAATGCCTTGAATAAATGCTTTGCGAAGAGAATATCTGAAAGCTATATATATATATATATATATATATATATATATATATATATATATACGGTTTATGAAATGCATTTTGTCGATAAATGCTATTGTGGAGTTTGTCCGAGTTGTTATAAGATGGTTCTTATTTTGATTGTATTATTGGAGATTGTGCTTTATGTGCAATATTCATATCGCTATATTAAGAACCCATTGAGTGGGAGAGGTATGCATACTATCGGGACGTCCTTCCGGGCCGTATCACCGGCTGGTATAGGTGGTAGACCTAGCCAAGAGGGGTAAACTTGGCCGCCTTTGTCACGGCGCTAAAAGTGACCATAGTCCGATATGGAGCATTCTAGTAGTCGATGGAGTGGACCATTGTCTTTTGCTTTGATTTAGATTAATCAGTGGATAAACCATTGATACTTGGTTTGGAATTACTCAATGGATTGACCATTGATTGTTGATCTATGATTGTAAGTTATTAGTGTTAATAACCCTATATGTAAAAAGATTTGTTGGAAATATATTATTTTTTTATAAAGGTGCATAGTGATTGTTCGATCCGCTTAGAAGAAATGTATTACTCATCGAGCCGTGTTACCTCACTCCTTTCATCTTACTTGTTTTTTAGGTTCTTCAGTGGTGCACAAGTAGGACAGCGCTTCGTTAGGAGGGGGACTTTTGATAGGGGATTTTTTTTGTATAAGTTGTATGTATAGCTGATGAGCTTCTAAAATTTTTGGTGATTACGTGTATCTTTTTATTGGTTTATAGAAGGCTCTGTATCAGTAACCGCAAGACCTTTTTAGATATATCTTAACGTATGTGTATATATATATATATATATATATTGATATCAGGTTAAACAGATTACATTTTGAGGCTGCACCCTTTGAGTGAAAGGATGGCCGTGTCATTGCCCTATTCTCGTAAGAATTGGGGTGTGACACCATTTACTCGCAAGAATTCCAGAACCTGCAAAAGAAAAACATTTATGTGTGTCCTCAATAGAAGAAAATAGTCCCATTTTTTATTGGCCCTATTGTCCCTTAGTATTCACCTAATGTCATGGCACCTGCTGCGGCGACCGCCGGCCGCTCGTGTGCGCATAATTCGGTAATTATGCATAGGAAAACAATGTATGATTATGTATAGTAGGCACGCGCAAGACAGAGCAAGCAGGGACAATTCAGAAGATCTCACAGTGAGAAAAGAGGAGGGGGGGGGCGGGGGAGGGTGGGGAGTGAGTGGTCATCTGAAAAATGCATGCTAAAGAATGAAAGAAGTGAAGGGTAATATAAGAAATCTAAAAATCGGAGAATAAAAAATGGAGGAAAAAAGAACACGAGAAATGTTGTGACTTTCGTACACTTCCTTCACGCGTGGGCTCGGTTTGGGAAGATTTGAATTCAAGATCTCTTAATTGAAAATCATGTCAAAATTTTACGCGATAGATATGGACTATTCTAAAATCTTAAACTGTCGTACGAGAGAAAGCAACCGCGAGAAGTTGGTGAAAAGAAATGATGCGAAGAATGGTGAATCCCTCTGCTCTTCCTCCTCTTCTTCGACCACTATGTAGTAAGCTCACTCTCTATCATCATGTCTTTGCATCCGCTCTTCTTCTTCTTCCTCGCAATGTCAATTCCTATCCCTCCCGTCACTTTCGCACTTCACCCTCCACTTCTCGATTGAGCGATTCCATGAATCGCTCACAAGCTTTGGAATATGTGATGAACCTATGCAAAAATGGCGGAGTGGCGAAAGCCGCCGATGTTTTGCATTATTTCAAGATCATGATTCGGCTGAACCCTTTGCCTTCGGCTCCCTGTTTCGTCCAACTCTTGGGAGCTGCGGCGAGGATGAAGCATGATGCTACCGCCATCCACATAATCGAGCGAATGGATTCCATGGGCATGTCTCGCCACGTTTTCGTTCTCAATATTCTGATAAATTGCCTCTGCCGCTTGAAAAGGTCTGATCTTGGATTTTCCGTTTTGGCCAAAATGTTCAAGCTTGGGCTTGAACCTAATGTGGTGACCTTGAACGCTTTGCTCAACGGGCTCTGTGAAGAGGGCAAAACCGCACAAGCCTCGACCTTGGTAGAAGAAATGTGGGGCAAAGGGTTTATGGCCAATGTATATACGTACTGCATCATCACAAAGGGATTGTGCAGATCCGGTGATACTTCGAAAGCTGTCCAGTTTATAAGGAATTTGGAAGAAAGGGGTTGCGAGCTAAATGTGGTCACGTACAAGACGATCATTGATGGTTATTGCAAGGAAGGACTGGTGGCAAAGGCATTTGGCTTCTTTGACTGCATGATTCACTGGGGAATTCAGCCAGGTATCTTCACTTACACTACCTTGGTACATGGCTTATCCTACATAGGCGAATGGAAACAAGCAAAGGCATGATAGAGGAAATGATTGATGATGGAATCCACCCAGATGTTTTCACTTATAACTCCTTCATCCTTGGTCTATGCCGTTGTGGCCAGTGGGAAGAGGCTCAAGTCCTGTTGAGCGAGATGTTGCGGGGAGGAACAAAGCCAGATAATCGAACCTTCAGTATTGTCTTGGATGCACTCTGCAAACAGGGCATGACTGATGAGGCGAGGTGCATATTTGATTTGCTGATCGAGATGGATATTGAGCTAAATGTAGTTACTTATAGCTCATTGATCAATGGCTACTGCCTTCAAAATCAAATGGATGATGCTGCAACTATATTTTGTTTGATGACTGCAAGGAAATGCAATCCTAATGTGGTGACCTATATATAGCACATTGATTAATGGATATTTTGGGGTTAAAAGAGTCGATAAGGCAATGAGTCTCCTTCGTGAAATGTTGGAGAAGGGATTAGTCCCTAACGTTGCCACCTATCATTGTCTCATGGATGGTTTTTTCCTTACTGGAAACCCCAGGGTTGCACATCAGCTCTTTTACAAAATGCTGGCTTGCAATCATATAAATCAACGAACTTATGCCATCATGTTAGATGGCCTTTGCAAATATCAGCAAATCGACAAGGCAATGGCATTGTTTCAACAAATGGAAGATGGCATCGGCAATGTTAATATCATCCACTGCACCATCCTTACTAACGACATGTGTGAGGCAGGGGAACTTGGATCTGCAAGGAACGTCTTCAATTCATTGGATGCCAAAGGGTTGCGACCTAATAACATGACACTCGGTGCCAGGATAAAAGGACTTTGTAAAGCTGGCCAAATACGTGAAGCTTGCGAGCTACTTCATAATATGAACAAGAAGGGATGCTCTCCTAATGATTTAGTGTATAACATTATTATCTGAGCACTGCTTGAAGATGGTCAGAAAGCGAAGGCAATGCTTATCCTTGGAGAGATGATTGAGAAAGGCTTCTCACCAAATGCTGCATCCACAGCTAAAATGTTGAGCGCATCAGCTAACAATAAATCACCATCCCGAAATTCTGCATAAACTTTTGTGTGTGCACGTAGGAAGTAGCCAACTTTTTATCTCGATGAAAGAAGATTTGGCTTGCATCATCAAATGCCAGTTACTTCGGTATATTTTCAGATTAGTTTGTTACGAGGAAGAAAACATGGCGGTGTACGGAAAATAAAGTGCAATGGATGACCTTCTGCTACGTTAGCCATACGAAGGTATCCCCTCCCTTACCGAGTCTTCGTGAAAATCGTTGTCCCAATGCTATAGTCTGTGACATGAAAATGAAAGATTGAGGAACCTCGGTTCGTTGAAATTTAAGGGGCTGCTAGAGAATAGTTCCTTAATGTTAGCCTAGAGATTATGTTCTATCTTCAAAGTTGTAGTCAAACCGAGAAATTAATGTCTTACAACCTAGTCTTGATCATCACTGGACATGAGAAGGTGTCATTTTATTGGACTCGTTGTCTGGAATTACAAGTACTCGTTTAGTTTCTTCCTTTCCTGTTCCTTTTCCTCTTTTCAACTTTGCTTTCTTCGGATGATAAAGTACCATTGAAGTTTCTGGCTCGAGGTCAAGCATTCATATGATTTTGTGTTGTCTTTTGAAATCTACAAATTCTGAAGCTTGAAATGTGGCATTGAAGGTTATGACTTGATTTTGATTCCACGTAATTCTAAGACTCAAGTTAGGTAATAATGTGATTGATGAGTGAAAAAGGGCGGCGGCTAGTCCTAATGACCATGTTGCGCCTCCTCATAGATCCACGGGGGCACAACAATCAACCCAATTCTGCTTGCTACATGATATCGATTACGTTGATTAGCGTCGAAGTCTCTTGCCCAGGCAATGAGGGAATTCAATGAATCTCGATGCATCGGCAATATGTCGACTTTTCTTTGCCAACTCATTGCTCTGCTAACATGACAAAACTTGGCGTATAATTTTTCTGAATCAACTGATAAAAATCTTCTAAATGTGCGGTTGCCAAGCAACTGAACTACAAGACGAGCAAAACTGAATTTGCACCCACCTCAAAAACCAAAGTTTTAAAAGCTTTTTGCTGAATGAAGATGCCTTGAGGTCACAATGCATTGTAAATATAATTCTCGACTTTAATGGCAAGTTTAGAGTGAATTCATCCTAAGTCCCACACAAGCATTATCAAATCATCATAAATATAATACAAGCGTCGATCGAGAGAGATTCCATTTCGTCTATCTAATCTTTATGACAGAATTCGAATGGAGATTTTATTTCGTCTATCTAAGCTTTCTCCATTTTCTTGGCAATCGCAGAATGTAGAGAATAAACAGCATCGACTTCATTACCCGAGTTGTCACATGCCATAAGAGTAGGGTTTCAATGGATGCCAGAGACTTCCCTCACTTGACAAACTTCACAAACCACTCTAGCATATCCGAATGCGCCTCCTCGGCACGCTTAACCGCTTCTTCATCGGCGACATCGTACCTGACAGTCCACCCATGGGAAACTTTCGGAAATATCTTCACTCGTGCATCAACCTGTGAAACAGTAGATATTCACGCAAAATCTCTACTACCATGTGGCAAAGCAAACTCTCTGCGTGGCTTGCATAAATCAATCTTCCCAATTGGGAAGTAAACAGAAGTTCATGAACCCGAGAACCATAGGTGAATTATCCGAATCTCACCTCGGGTGTGGCAGCCAGAATCTCTTCAAACTGCTTCAGGAGTTCCGGTGGTGACCTATGGTCTGTCTCAGCTCCTAATATGGCTATTGGAGCCTTAACCCCTGCAAAATTGCACCACTCTTAAGGTGCAAAACTGATGCAGCTGACAAGTTATAGTGATGTCTTGTTAATGTAGGCTCATCACATCTTGCAATAGTTGTCCGGGAAATGCGTCTGAGGTAACTAAACCACCACATCTTTAGTGGCTTGTGGGCTGTGAAAATGTTTGTTTCACAGAGGTTATAAAGAGCAGAGCACATCGTCATATCTGTACAGTCATACGACGTGTATGTTCCAACTTTCCATGCCATCAAGAGATGCTTTGTCTTCGTCATGCAAGCCATATGCAATATACGCAGGTAGGCTCCTACAGCTACTTTAAGAACTGACAATATGCAAACCAAGAGCTTATGAAAATACCAAAAATAAAGATGACATACCCTGGATGTCATCCACCGAGACTAATGACGGATGCAATAACACAGCAGCATCGATGGCCCCTGTCTTTGCCAGCTGAACCACAACCTTAGCTGAAGAAACGAAGATCCCATGAGCATTGCACGATATTACAAGCTTGTAAATCATATCCAAGACATGAAAAGAGATCTTTGAAAGAATCATTCAGAACAAAGCTACTCACCTCCCCAACAAAAGCCAGCAGCCCCAATTGCAGATGCACCTTTGCCTTTCACAGCTTCAATTATTCGCTTTGCATCTTCATATCCCTTATCCTGCCAAAAAAATTCTTTTGGCATCAGCAATCACAACTACCGATGGACGCATAATATAAGTCGTAGGTTAAGCGACTAATCAGTAATGGTAAAACTGTGAGCCTGTTGAGATAGGCAACTCTTGATCAACTTATGTATAATACTAGTGCAATTTCTAAGGAAAATACTACCGAGTGTCTACAAATTAAAGATTGAGAACTCACAGTTCCATGATCCTTTATCCATTCCATAATGGGCCTTTCGGCATTTTCAGGTACATAAGGATCCCCACCGAGAAAGTCAGGAACAACCACATAAAACCCAGTGGCTGCGACCTTGTCAGCAAGCTTCCTATCCATGAGAATAAACAGCTGATTATCGAGTGACGAAAGAGGTAATCAAAAGATGACCATATCCGACACACACATTTATAGCTTACAGCGCTTACAAACCTGTATGGCAAATGTATATGCCTGCGAAGATTAATAAGAGGATTTAATAAAAGATTTATGCCATGAATTAGGAGTTTGTAGAAAATTTATTCAGCTTCTGAGATTTTGACAGGAGCTGGTAACTCTCGAACATTAATTTCATTCCCCAGAAGGAGTCATGGTTTACAATGAAGAACGGTGAAGACTACAAAAAAGAGTGCCTAACAACCTGTTTGCAAAATGAAGGAGGTATATGGTAATTAACTAAAGGGACAGGCAAACCTGAAGTTAACTTAGAAAAATGTCGAAGAGATCTATCACCATATGGAAATTCCAAGGCATCATATACAGTACACTTACATCAAAATGGAAAGATCAGAAGGTCCTCGACTCACAACAGTTCGATTATACTAAGAATAACACATATCTAATTGCAGGGCAAGTCTTGCTTTTGAGGTAGAGATCTCCATGCTCATGCACTTGAGACACTTAAGTCGACATAGAAGACTCACCCTCAGTTGGACATTCTAAATACCAGAGCTTCTTTAAGAGACACTATCCAAAATACTCTTGAGAATCTCAAGAACTAGCTTAAGAGAGAGCCCAGAGTCACAGACCTGGAGAATTTTCTTCATAAGAGAACAACCAAATTGCAATATTGAATAAGCTGCCAACGATGTAGTTCCTCTGATATCTAGTTATAAGGGGAAATACACACATCATCACCTTCTCTAGACTATAGCAATATTTTGTTAATTTTAGAGCATAAAGCTAGAGGAAAGTAATAACCACGTCAACTGTGAAGCGTTTGGAAAAGAGAAAAAAAGGAAAAATTACAAGAAAATAGAAAGAAGAGAAGGAAAGTCTTGATTCTTGCATAACCACTTCCACCAACGCGCTCGCGATCGCGCACACACGGAGATGGTCTGAGAAGAATAAAAAAAATTTCAACTAGCAAGTAGCAAGAAAGAATTATAGGGGAATCGTACATACCTCAAGTTTGGAGCTTCATATCCTGCAAAATCAACCCGACCAACCGAATCATGTGATTAGCTATGAGAGGACAAATAACAGATTGCCAGTAGAAATGAAACCACAAAAAGAGGTTTTCCTTCTTTATGCTCCTATTCAGTAACCTCCAGTTGATAATTCACATGCCATCATGAATCAACTCTCAATGAACTTCGAAGAAACAGCCCTACTCCGTAAACATAGCCTCTTGTTTCACAAGCATGAGTCAGATAGTCTCACTATATTCCAAGAGAAACTCTGCTATTATGACAAAATGGCAACTAAAACACTGGCCCAGATTACATATTGAACCAGAAGCACCGACTATGAACCCAAAATGCAAACTTCATCGTTTCAAAGGAAGTACTAGGCAAGTACCAAACACATCACAGACAAGGACGATGGCGAGGTTAGAGGCAGAGGAACCAGAGACGTAGCTCTTGAGTCCGCCCAGCTCCTCAACATGGCCTTGCCCGCTGGCTGGGTTCAGAGCTGGAGGGTTCTCGCAGCATTGAGGTCCTGACATGATCTGGGATTTTGCCGCTGTTATGCGACCGCTGAGTGCTTCTGGCGGTAAGAACAGAGGCAATGAGACGTGAGACCCCAAGAAGAAGAGACAGAGAAAGTGAGAGAATGCAGGGTTAGAATGTAAGACGACAGGAGTCTGCAGGAGGCAATGTCGTACGTGTAATATAACGGTGATTCTGCGGTTCCAGGTGGCACGCCAAGATTGCCTTCTGAAAATTATAGACTTTTCCATGATGTGCTGTCGCGATGTCTAAAAGGATATTTTTAAAGATTCCTTTTCCCGTGTAACCTTGTGGTTCGGATTGGTCATGAAAACATGTTGTGGTCCGAATTAATGTCACTTTCTAAATCAGATTATGCTTTTCTAGGGCCCAATAATTTCTTCATTTTGATCCACAAAAAGTAGGCATGTGGGTGTCTCTTATGTTGGCATGAAATGAGGAAATGGGTGAGTGAGACACACTAGAAATGAATAGGGGGCGGACCATTCCGGCTCAACTTGGGCGGATCAGTTTGGTTCCCGATTTCGCAAACTTAGAATCGAATCGGCTTTTGATTTCAGGGCTGAAAACACCAGTTCTACTACTAGACATAAATATGTTTTTACAGTAAAATAACGCAGGCATTTATATTTTAATATTGAAACTTTGATCTTTGTATGTAGTATAATAAAGGGTCAATTTCCAAGTGGAACCGAGAATCGGCTATCGAGAAGCGGAACGGAACTTGCCGATCAAGAACAGATGGCTCCAAAATTATAGCCGGTTCCATTCTCGGTTCAAATCTTTTGGAATTAGAAGTCACGGGATTGGTTTATGGTTTTAGGCCGGGAATCAACCTATTTGAAAAACAATCACTTCCAGAAATAAGCAAAACCATATCAAGGAAGTCGTCACTTATTGACCCGATAGAAATGTGCATCCTTTCATGAAAATCATTTATGCGCATTACGAAAATATATACCATCCAAATGGAAAATGTATATTGCTTGATTTCCGAAAGCCATATTCATTATCATATTGGCTTGAGTTGTTTCTTTTGCTTTCCCAAATCCGAACCAAACAAACACAAACTTGTCTTTTGTTCAAAATTCTTTGACGAAGTTCGAATGATTGATTCTTCTCCATGTCCTTACTTCCATCTGCTTTTCCTTTCGAGATCAAGTATCTTTAATAAAGTCTTTTGTTCAAAATTTGACACGCGTCGATAGATAAAAGGAGATGATTTAAGCGGTTGCATTTGAAATTGAGCGGTCCCGAGATCACCTAAACATTGCCCACTTAGGCGGATAGCATTGTGGAACATGTCCTAAAATGAAAATGGAAGATGAACAAAGCATCTGCTATTTTTTATTCCCCTTGTGGTCCTCGTCTAGTTGACAGTGAACACCTCCAATCGAATTGAACAAATCCAAATTGGCATGATACAACTCGACACGACACGTTATGTTTTCAATCTTCAAAGTTTGAGGGACGAAACCGCGATCTTATTTCTCTTAAGCGACAGAGTACAATACGCTGCTTAAAACAGATGTCTAATCCTCAAAATGTTCATCTCACACAATGCAGTCATCTACTGCTTCCCTCACTATATTCCGTTTAAAAGGCCTTCTCTTCACTTGACATGCTTCAAAAACCATTTCAACGTGTCCTCTTGGGCCTCTTCGGCGCTCTTGACAGCGAATTCGTTGTCATCATCGTACCTCACACTCCATCCATGGCTAACGCTAGGGAATATTTTCACATAACTCTCAAACTGCAAAACCGGGGTCTTTGAATTAGTGATGTGTAGAAATAACAGGAGAGGGGAAGCGCATTAAGAGTGAGCTTACAGGAATGTGGAAAAACGAGTGCATTGTCCGACAATTTGTTTGCAACAAATGCACAAAACATCCCAAGATGCTTACCTCAGTTTTGGCCGACATGATCTCCCCGAACTTTTTGAGTTCTTCGGGAGGGGAAGCATGGTCAATCTCGGCTCCCAATATGGCAGTTGGAATCTTGATGGCTGAACAAAGAACAGACGAATAGGATTCAGTTTAAGGAACACATCTAAAGCAGACAAATATCGCGCTACCGATTTCTTGTAATTGACCAGACTTGGTATAGTGGGTTTCTTCATCCCTCTTGGCTGCATTTGTAGACTCTTCTCCAGAATTCACAAACTTAATCATTCATGAGCATATTAAATTTGTTCTACGTTCACTGGCATAGCTATACCTTCGATTTCATCTTCAGTCATACGACCAGGGTGCAGAATAACTGCTGCTTGAATGTCTTCAGTGCCTGCTAATTTGACTAGGACCTTTCCTGAAAAGAATAGGCAAGCTCTTTTTAACGACTTGAAAGAACTTTGTTTTACAAGTGAACAGAACTAGTTTTCCAGTAGTGAACGTAGAACAAACTCCTCATTGCTAAAGCCAATAACCTCCGCAAACTGTATAAGTGAATTCAGAAAATTTTCACCTCCCCAACAAAATCCTGCAGCCCCAATGGCAGACACGCCTTTACTCTTAAGAGCTGAAATCACTGGCTTCGCATCTTCATACCCTTTATCCTAAAGAAGCAAATGAGGTAACGGTTAACGGAATAACAGTTAACGAAAAGACAACTAAAAAACTGGTGACATGAAAATTCATGAGGTTTTATTCTTTCAAATGACCAGAAACTCCAACCAGGTGTAGCTACTAGTGCAAGTTACTGCATGTGAAATGAGTCTAGAAATCAAGTTTGCATATTGGAAAGCCCTTGTTTCCGCTGCACTTCTAAATGTACTTCAATACTTTCACAGCCTGAAGGAGTGAAAAACTCACCGTGCTATGAATTTTCCTCCAAGCTTCTCTGTCAAAATTAGGATTACTGAGATCAATGGGATCCCCGAACAAGAAATCGGGTACAACCACCAAGAATCCTGCAGATGCAACCTTATCTGCGAGTTTCCTTCACAACGAAAGCAGTCCACAAATAAGTATCACGATTTGAAGAGGTAACTCTTATCATTTTCAATCTTGTGAAAACATAGAATGCCATGACTGCTAACAAGGCGATCCCAGCTTATATAATGTTGGTCTTGAAACTAAGGCTCACTCTATCTCAGCATGAAACCGCATCATATAAACAGCTAGGCCATGTAAGTAGCGAAAGTCTACTAGAACAAGAAATTGTAACTCGTGTTGAATCAAGCAATGTCTATCAAATGTCAGTTGAACTATGCCACGAAGTTCAACAGATGATGTTTTAACTTAGAACAGAAAAGCAACAAACACACTCATCCAGAATGGATTGGCCTCACCCTCATGTGCTATGTAATGCTCTTCAGCACCACAGGTGAAAGGTGAACGGAAAGGTAAAGCTTTCCAATGTGCGCTCTAGGGACAATACAGAGTGATTCGCTTAGAATCTTCAAAAGACTGCACTATAGAACAACATATACATAGAACAACTGGAGAAAGATTCTATGCAAGTAATCACACCATACCTCAGCTTAGGAGCCTCATACCCTGCACAAACAGATGAACAAACGATCAATCAGGCAGCAATTTCACGGACCAATCGAAAAGCACAAGAAGGACAAAGACCCAACTAAGAGAAACAACACAAAATCAGAATCACAGAAATGGGTCAATACCAAAAACATCAGCGATGAGAAGAACAGCACGCTTGGAATCCGAAGGGCCAGTGACGTAAGTTTTTAGGCCTGCAAGCTCTTCAACACGTCCTGCTCCACAGGTCGAGCTCAGGTTCGGTGGGTTCTCAAAGCACTGAGAGCTCGACATTTTCCTTTCTTCCTCAGAAATCTGGTGAACGTTGGACGCACTGGGAGTGAGGAATCAGTGGAAGAACGTGACGATTTGCGAAGGGTACACGGGACAAACGACAAATTGTTATTTGGAAAAGATGGAACTTTTGGGCGTCATTGCATACGTCACTCGGACAAGGTAAAACTTCTCACGTTGCGAGGTTGAAGAGAAAGTGTGCGGCGTTGACTGGACTCGATTCCAAGGCGTACCAATCAATGACTATCAAGAAGAGACAAAAGGTTTGGCGGTATTTTCAAAGATTTCCTCCAACGAGGAGTGAAGAACACTATGCCAACGCCAACGTGCCACCTCATCTCAACTCAACAATCAATTTTTTTTTTTTTTTGGTAAATGTAAGAATTGTATTAACTTTAACCAAACGCAGCTTTACAAAGGCAAAATCCGACACCAACAAGGGAGCCTGCACTCGTGGTGACACTAGACAATGTCACTAGGGGTGCAAGGGTATCGTGGATTCAAAAGCAAGGGTGGAAACCCTAGTGCAGCAAAAAGAAAGGCCAAATAATCGGCCAAAGGCAACTTGGGACAAACCTCCGATCACAAAAAAATAGACCGATTGATGCCCCAACTAGCTTGCATCCTCCGATTTCGTGAGGTATCTTCAACATGTTCATACGTGAGTGCCTTATCTCTAACCACCTTCTCAAGGTGTTTCTTGATAGCCGGCAAAAACAGAGATTGATTCCAAAAAAGGATGCGATTCCTTTCCTTCCATATAATGTGGCATAACGCTCCAAAGGCGAAGCGGGCAATACTTTGGTGAAAGCTCACTGCGTAAATGTGCTTCATGGCCCATTATAAGTTATCCCGCCATGACCCATTGTGCCGGGCAAGATTACACTTGGCTGCCCAAAAAAGAGCACGACTTCCGGTGGAACGGCAACCAAAGAAAAGATGGTCGATCGAGTTTGGTCTACATGAACAGAACGCACAAGTAGCATGTACAATTCTGCTATAGTTTAGTAGTAGTACCTAGGTGGGCAGCCTATTCCATGTGATCGGCTATAGATGAAAAGCGTGACGAGGTGCGGGGGCATGGTCCCGGATGAAGGATTGCCAAGGCACGGTTTGCCCTCTAGGGCGTATGTTCTCCCAAGCCGATGCAATGGAAAAAACTCTTGAGGGATGACCGATCCAAGTAAAGCGATCATTGCTCTGAGTAAGTGAGGGGAGAGGCTCCGGCCAAGCCGTAATACTAGCCGAGACATAAGAGGGAGGGCCGGAGTAAGACATGAAGTCTGCCACTATAGCTAGTCGAGATATGCCCGATCGATAGATGTCTCTATCTTGGAAAATCTTACTGAGTGGTCATCTAGGGTGCCATGAGTCAAACCACAAGGACACACCGCGACCATTACCAACCCGCCATTTAAAGGATTGGTGGAATTCCGCACGAATGTGTAAAATCTTCTTCCACGCCCACGAGCAAAAAGTTGGTTGCTTGACTATCTAGAAATTCCTATTCTTAAAAAAGGTAGAGTGAATCCATTTGTACCATAGGGACTCCTTGTCGATAAATAGGATCCAAATGCTTGAGCATGGTTGCCTTATTGCAATCCCGCAACCCGCGAATGCCAAGGCCCCCTTACTTCTTTGGGAGACAAACATCATCCCAAGAAACTTTCGCCCCACCACTTCCAAGTCCCGAGCCTTTCCACAGGAATTGCCTAAGGATCTGCTCAATGCGGTCTAGGATCGATCTAGGTAAGATAAAAACATTTGCCCAATATACATGGATAGCATGGAGAACTGACCTTATGAGTTGCAACCGTCCAGCAAAAGAGAGACAACGTTGCGTCCAAGATTGTGCTCGAGCCATGATTGAGTTCACCAAGACATTGCAATCCGCTTTGCCAAGTCTTGAAGCAATTACAGGCACCCCCAAGAACCGGAAGGGCAAGGTGCCCTCATGAAAGCCAAGGATACCCATAATCCGATTCCGACCGTCACTAGACCCCCCCGAGAAGAAAGCCTCACTCTTGTTCATGTTCGGTTTCAAGCCTAACCAACTAGAGAACCTATCAATTCCGGCCTTCAAAAGCATGATAGAAGCTACGTTTGCCTCCGCAAAAAGAAGTACGTCATCAGCAAAGAAAAGATGTGAGAGCCGGGTAGCCTTGCATCGCTAGAAAAATTTGAAATCCGTCTTCTGGGTTTGCATATTTAAGATGCTCGTGAATACCTCCATAACCAATGTGAATATATATGGTGACATAGGATCATCTTGCCGAACACCTCTCCCACTAGAGAAAAAGCTATGCAATTCCCCATTAATGGAGATAGAAAACTTGGGAGTGTGAATGCATACCATAATGAGTCTTATAAACTCCCCGGGAAAACCAAAAGCTCTCAAGGTTAGTTCCACGAAATCCCAATCCACCGTATCATACGCCTTTTAGAAATCAACTTTGACGGCACATTTGGGTAAGTGTGGCTCGTGATGAAAACTACAGAAAAGTTCCCGGGCTAACAATAAATTGTCACTAATACGGCGACCTTTCACGAATGCATTCTGTGGGAGGCTAATGAGGGTAGGCAAAACACCGGCCAACCGATTAGCCAAAATCTTCGTGATACATTTATCAATGGTGTTACAACATGCAATGGGTCTATAATCATTCATAGTCGAAGCATTATGAACCTTTGGCACAAGTGCTAAGATCGTAGTATTAATCTCACGAAGTAGCCTCCCCGACACAAAGAAATCCTTTACCGCCATTATCACGGATGAGCCCACAATATCCCACGTACTTTTAAAGAACTCAGCATTAAAATCAACCGGTCCCGGAGCCTTGCTAGAAGCAAGTGAAAACATAGTATTACGAATCTCCAAATCGGACACAGGGCGAGAAAGGGACGTTACCTGGTCATCATTGAGGAATCGCTCCATAACCGATTGGAGCTCCTGCACCGTAGGCCTAACCGGAGGAACCGTATGTGACAGCAAGCCTTCAAAGTGGGAAACAATATGCTGCTGCACCAAATTCGGATCGGTCACGAGAGCACCCGAGCCGTCAGCCACCGAGAGTATTCTGTTCCAAAGGTTCCTCTTGTTAACCGAGAGGTGAAAGTATTTAGTGTTGAGGTCCCCCTCCTTGAGCCATTGTTCACAACTCAACAATAAATTGATCCTTTGTAAATTGAAAATTTGACACAAATTATTCATAACTTTCATTCGATATACAATGTGATCCCTAAATTTATATTCATTTAATGCGGTCCTTGAAATGTAACCTAACGTGCAATGTAGTCCCTCGAACTTTTAATTTGTTCAATGTGGTCCCCGAACTTTTGGTACGTGTTCAATTTAATCCATGAGCTATAAGAGAATATTCAATATTGTTCCTGAACTTGAATTAATGGAATGACAACTTTGAACATCTTCATATAGTTCAAGAACTAAGTTGCACATGACTCCAAAAGAAGTCCATTTTGCAAAGCCTAGCAAGTCGCCTGCAAAAGACTAGAGACCTATTTCCCAAGTTCGAAACTCGTAATAAGCCCAAAAAAAAACAAAAAAAAAACAAATGGTCTTTGCAAATGGCCCCGTCGACGGTCTCTTCGCAATATAGGCTCATGTAGAAGGTCCTCGCACGATTTCGAGCTCGTTAGACTTGTCCTTATTAAGATGATATGGTCGAGACTGATGATTATTGACATTTTCGTGTGAGATAGACACTCCCACCATTAGCTAGAAAACACATTAGGCAGCATCATTCGTGTTTTTAACATGGACCGTAGATTAGAGAAAGAACAAAACCTCGATCTACTGAGGAATTTTTAGGTGCTCTCGAAACGTGACGTTTTGGTCTCGCCCAAGTTAATCATCATATGGGAAAGCACTGGCATTGACTTCAAAAGAAAATAATAAAGTTCATGACACTTGCGAAGATATGGCCGATTTGTATAAAGGAGTATGTTCTTGAATTTATAATTAGGTTCTCTCGAGGTGATATCTCCATTTCATCTCTCTGTCTTGCACTTTGGTGTTGTGCTTTCCTTGCTTGTATCAGCTCAAGGTTCCAACTAAACATGTTTTTTTTTTTTTTTTGGTGAAATGGCTAATTAAATGCCACTAGAAATCTATCTCCTACTACGATATTAATTTTTTTCCACTAAATTCGTGAATTAAAGAAGCAAATTAGTATGATTACGAAATTTAAAAAAAAAAAAAACCACGTTGATCCAAATTGAATTAGTATGTGCTAGCTATGGAGCAAAGACGGCTTAAATACATCACAAGTGCCATAAGTTGTGTACGGCGCTCACTTTAGTATCAAAACTTCCAAATCGATTACTTTAGTGATTAGTTTTTGTAACTTCGATCACTTAAGTGCCAACTTCTTTTAAAAACGATCATTTTAGTGCCGGAGCCAACGTGGCTTGCCGAAAATTCGACAAGTACTATTTTTTATTAATATTTGAGATGACATGGCTCGTTGAATTTAACACTAAAGTGATCGTTTTTTAAAAACATTAGCACTTAAATGATCGTTTTTAACAAAATTTGGCACTTAAGTGATCGTTTTGAAAGTTTTGGCACTGAAGTGATCGAAGTTACAAAAATTTAGCATTAAAGTGATCGATTTGAAAGTTTTGGCACTAAAGTGAGCGTCGTACATAACTTATGGCACTTGGGGTGTACCTAAGCCGAGCAAAGAGACACTTCAAAGACCCAACCTTTCCATAGAGACTTCTTTTGATATGCCTGTTGGTGACCATTATTTCTCAACACTAGAGCTAAGTATAATGGATTGACCGGACTGGAAACCGCCCGAGCCAGACCAAACCGATACCAGACAGGTTGGTTTGGTCCCATACCGAAAAAGTTTCGGTCCAGTTCCTAGTAACCAGCGCTCGGGCAATCCGGTTCCCGATTCCAGGGGGAACTGGACTGATGGACCGGCCTGGACCAAGCATTCTTTTATTAAAAAATGTAAAACTAAATAGTCTAAATCTATGCTAAAATCTGGGTCCCGAATAGTTCAGTCGAGTAATTTTCTGCACATTTCCTCAAGCTGTTTGCGACTGTCATGCTGGGGGCTAGGAACAGAACCCACAACTAGGATTGCTACTTCATTTATATGGCCAGTTAGTCATAAAGCTAGGGAAGCTCTTCTCCTTGTTCAGGCTTTAGGGAAATTACTAGAACCACTATGCAGATGGAGAGTCTATAGGAATTGCTTCAACCTTAGAAATGTAGAGCGGAGGCAAGACCGACTCGTCGCCGGAGTAACTCAATTCCGAGGAGACAGTGGTTCCTCTCGATGATGAAGAGTCGCCTTGGGATCTCCTCGGTCCTTTTCTTGGAAACGCATGCTTCACACTCCGAACAGATTTTCCGGCTAGCCTTGGGAAGCTTTTATTCCATATCTTTCATCTTTCCTTTCTCATTGCCTCCCGTTCTCATTCTTGGTAGGACTCAATGTTAGCAAGTGGAGATGGAATTAACTCCCTCTCCAATAACGCTGGAATCTTCCTTTTTTGAATTAATCGCCTCAATGTTAGCAAGTGGGGAACCGATTCCATTGAACCACCTAGGAATCAGACCGGACCGGACCGAGAACCGTTCACCCTTAATCTAGATAGCCAACCTAATCGTCCCCTACATAGTATTCTCATTTTAAAAGAAAATAAGGCAACTTTCAGTAATCGGCATGTGATGATTGATTTGGGTGAATAGGAATGTCACATTCCGGATTCAAGCTAGACCAAGGAAAAGTTACTTCTTCCTAATTCCTTGGATTTTTTTTTTTTTTTGTATCGATGGGTGTCCAGGACTTTTTGAGCACCCGACTAAATCTTGTCGGGTGTGTCGGCCCCTCCATCTCACACGCCCCAGATAATTGCCGGAGACATACAAATCAGTAGCTTCGAGGGTAACTCCGAACAATGCAAAGGTGATCAAACTTAAATTGGATTCAGCCTAATACGGCAGATCGAGCGAAATAACGCTTGCCGCAACACCAGAAAAAAGAGAGAGAGTGGGCGATAGCAACACCCTTTGCCAACACCAGCAAAAAAAATTTATATATATTTTGGAAGTTTGTCTAGCCATTATTGACCAGTTAGAAGATACATGGGCTTTTTTCCAATTTAATTTTTTTTTAAAAAATATTTACAAAAATATTTTTAAAAAAAGTATTTACCAATTTGGGCCTCACTCGCAGCCCAAGCGTCGAGCAGGCCCTATTGGGCCCGGTCCTAGGCCTTTCCGGCAGCCCGATTCTTGCGAGCGTGGCTTCTTCCTTTTTTTTTTAATTTCTTTTTTAAGTGTTTAAATTATTTATATTTATAATATTTATAATATTTTGTATTTTTTAAACATGTTTATATTTACTTTATTTATAATTTTTTTCTTGTGAAGCTTATCTTTATAACATAATTAGCAATAATTAATGTAAAAATTTATTAAGATCTATAATTAATAAATAATGTTGTAATTATGTAATTAATTTAAAATATTCATAAAATAAAATGTAATATAGCCGCAAGAATATGTTGGAAACCAGCAATAGATAAGATGGGAAATCGCGATAAAAAGAATTAAAAACAGCATGGAAAGATTAAAAACTGCAGCAAAAGAGTGGAAATGAGTAAAGAAAGGGCAAAACTTTGAAAGAGCATATCTCATCGCTCGGGCGACCGTTTGAGAGGATTTTTTTTTTATTTCAGGTAATTTTTCGAGACAAATCCATTGGAAAACCGCCGTAGGCGGTTTGGCCCCCTTTTTCCCCAAAAACGCCGTTTTCCTTGTCAATTTTGCATTTTCTCCCTTCGGTGCTACTTCTCGATATCGAACGAACCCTCCTTTTCCTCTTTCCCCACAAAATACTCTTGACTGAAATTTTGGAAAAAAAACCCCACAAAATACTCTCGACAATTGTTTGGGGAAAGAGGAAAAGGAGAGTTCGTTCAATATCGAGAAGTAGCACCGAAGGGAGAAAATGCAAAATTGACAAGGAAAACGGCGTTTTTGGGGGAAAAAGGCGGGCCAAACCGCCTACGGCAGCCCGCCAATGGATTCGTCTCGAAAAATTACGTGAAATAAAAAAAACAGTCTCAAACGGATGCCCGAGCGATGAGATATGCTCTTCCAAAGTTTTGCCCTTTCTTTACTCGTTTCCACTCTTTTGTCATGGTTTTTAATCTTTCCATGCTGTTTTTAACTCTTTTGCTGCGGTTTCCCGAAAATACTAAAAAAATAGGAAAACCCATCTAGACGATCTCGAATCGCAAAAATCCATCGTTCGTCACCGCCAACGGCGGTGAATATTGATTAGGACGTCATTTCGCTTCAACCGACCGAATTTGAGCTCAATCCGATGTCATTGACCCGATCCGCCGGTTCTTGACACATCACCGTTTTGCCTTCCGATTGGATTTCTATCTGTCCAATAGATGAATATATCATGAAAATCTCTTCTTTTTTTCATTTATCTTACTAATTTTATTTTATGAATATTTTAAATTAATTACATAATTACAACATTATTTATTAATTATAGATCTTAATAAATTTTTACATTAATTATTGCTAATTATGTTATAAAGATAAGCTTCATAAGAAAAAAATTATAAATAAAATAAATATAAACATGTTAAAAAAATACGAAATAAACTAAATATTATAAATATAAATAATTAAAACACTTACAAAAAAGAAAAAAAAACGCCCCGCTCGGCAACCCAACTGCCGAGTGAGGCCCAAATTGGTAAATACTTTTTTTTAAAAAATAATTTCGTAAATATTTAAAAATAAAAATTTAAATTGGAAAAAAACCCAAGATACTATGCTTGGATTTTTCTTACAAATCTCCAGGTAATTGCCGGCTGTGGAGTCCTGACATGCTAATGCATATTGGACCAATCAGCCTTGATCTACTAATGTATAGTTTCTGCCTGCGTTTTACAGATTCATGTGACTTTTTTACCAAAACTATATTCGTTAAAAAAAAAATTGAAATATGTCGACGCGACCAACCGAATCATGTGATTAGCTATGAGAGGACAAATAACAGATTGCCAGTAGAAATGAAACCACAAAAAGAGGTTTTCCTTCTTTATGCTCCTATTCAGTAACCTCCAGTTGATAATTCACATGCCATCATGAATCAACTCTCAATGAACTTCGAAGAAACAGCCCTACTCCGTAAACATAGCCTCTTGCTTCACAAGCATGAGTCAGATAGTCTCACTATATTACAAGAGAAACTCTGCTATTATGACAAAATGGCAACTAAAACACTGACCCAGATTACATATTGAACCAGAAGCACCGACTATGAACCCAAAATGCAAACTTCATCGTTTCAAAGGAAGTACTAGGCAAGTACCAAACACATCACAGACAAGGACGATGGCGAGGTTAGAGGCAGAGGAACCAGAGACGTAGCTCTTGAGTCCGCCCAGCTCCTCAACATGGCCTTGCCCGCTGGCTGGGTTCAGAGCTGGAGGGTTCTCGCAGCATTGAGGTCCTGACATGATCTGGGATTTTGCCGCTGTTATGCGACCGCTGAGTGCTTCTGGCGGTAAGAACAGAGGCAATGAGACGTGAGACCCCAAGAAGAAGAGACAGAGAAAGTGAGAGAATGCAGGGTTAGAATGTAAGACGACAGGAGTCTGCAGGAGGCAATGTCGTACGTGTAATATAACGGTGATTCTGCGGTTCCAGGTGGCACGCCAAGATTGCCTTCTGAAAATTATAGACTTTTCCATGATGTGCTGTCGCGATGTCTAAAAGGATATTTTTAAAGATTCCTTTTCCCGTGTAACCTTGTGGTTCGGATTGGTCATGAAAACATGTTGTGGTCCGAATTAATGTCACTTTCTAAATCAGATTATGCTTTTCTAGGGCCCAATAATTTCTTCATTTTGATCCACAAAAAGTAGGCATGTGGGTGTCTCTTATGTTGGCATGAAACGAGGAAATGGGTGCGTGAGACACACTAGAAATGAATAGGGCGCGGACCATTCCGGCTCAACTTGGGCGGATCAGTTTGGTTCCCGATTTCGCAAACTTAGAATCGAATCGGCTTTTGATTTCAGGGCTGAAAACACCAGTTCTACTACTAGACATAAATATGTTTTTACAGTAAAATAACGCAGGCATTTATATTTTAATATTGAAACTTTGATCTTTGTATGTAGTATAATAAAGGGTCAATTTCCAAGTGGAACCGAGAATCGGCTATCGAGAAGCGGAACGGAACTTGCCGATCAAGAACAGATGGCTCCAAAATTATAGCCAGTTCCATTCTCGGTTCAAATCTTTTGGAATTAGAAGTCACGGGATTGGTTTATGGTTTTAGGCCGGGAATCAACCTATTTGAAAAACAATCACTTCCAGAAATAAGCAAAACCATATCAAGGAAGTCGTCACTTATTGACCCGATAGAAATGTGCATCCTTTCATGAAAATCATTTATGCGCGTTACAAAAATATATACCATCAAAATGGAAAATGTATATTGCTTGATTTCCAAAAGTCATATTCATTATCATATTGACTTGGGTTGTTTCTTTTGCTTTCCCAAATCCGAACCAAACAAACACAAACTTGTCTTTTGTTCAAAATTCTTTGACGAAGTTCGAATGATTGATTCTTCTCCATGTCCTTACTTCCATCTGCTTTTCCTTTCGAGATCAAGTATCTTTAATAAAGTCTTTCGTTCAAAATTTGACACGCGTCGATAGATAAAAGGAGGTGATTTAAGAGGTTGCATTTGAAATTGAGCGGTCCCGAGACCACCTAAACATTGCCCACTTTGGCTGACAGCATTGAGGAACATTTCCTTCTAAAATGAAAAAGGAAGATGAACAAAGCATATGCTATTTTTTATTCCCCTTGTGGTCCTCATCTAGTTGATAGTGATGTTAGTGGTCTGCCTCAAGAACTAATCAAGGTTGATGCTCTAACATTAGTTGTGGATTAGGTTGTGTCGAAAAAAAAAATGACATTCACTATACTTAGATAGTCATAATGTGTTGCTAGAGACCGCTTATGATTTGTGGGCCAAAAAGGGTTTTGAGCACACCGCTAATATTTAGTGAACCTACGGGGTCGTACATAATAGCGAACCGAGTTTATATTTTATCTGCGCCTTGATCTATTTAAGAAGTAGATTTTAATTTATTTTCTTATTCTAAATATTTACGCGATCGTGCATGTTATGAGATAACGATTAAACGCACGATTGGAGATAGACGGTTTGGAGAACCCGAATCGCTCGGCCCCACTTTTTTTATTTTGCGTAAATATTGAAGCTATATATAGACATGAAAAACCCTAGAAACGATAGAGGGAATTAAGAGAATCTAATTCCGAAGGAAGAAAAAAAGAACACAGAGAATCGTTCTCTATTCTTAGATTTTTGAGAGAGTCTCAAAGATCAAAGGCAATCAATCAAGAGGAGCTCCAAGATCCGTAAGCTAGCACTTGGATCGTTGGAGACTTCGGTTCGTGTGTGTGGATACCGATAGATGCGCAACACTTGGGGCGCTAATCCGTATACAACCGATCATCAATTTAGCTTCGATTTGTAAAAGGTTCATCTTGAACTCCTATTGATTTCAATATACGTATAGATCCTGTCTAGGGTTTCGGTTTAGAACTATATTCCGCTGCATTTTGACAATCTCGAAACCCCATCAAGTGAACACCTCCAATCGAATTGAACAAATCCAAATTGGCATGTTACAACTCGACACGACACCTTATGTTTTCAATCTTCAAAGTTTGAGGGACGAAACCGCGATCTTATTTCTCTTAAGCGACAGAGTACAATACGCTGCTTAAAACAGATGTCTAATCCTCAAAAATGTTCGTCTCACACAATGCAGTCATCTACTGCTTCCCTCACTATATTCTGCTTAAAATGCCTTCTCTTCACTTGACATGCTTCAAAAACCAATTCAACGTGTCCTCTTGGGCCTCTTCGGCGCTCTTGACAGCAAATTCGTTGTCATCGTCGTACCTCACACTCCATCCATGGCTAACGCTGGGGAATATTTTCACATAACTCTCGAACTGCAAAACCGGGGTCTTTGAATTAGAGATGTGTAGAAATAACAGGAGAGGGGAAGCGCATTAAGAGTGAGCTTACAGGAATGTGGAAAAACGAGGGCATTGTCCGACAATTTGTTTGCAACAAATGCACAAAACATCCCAAGATGCTTACCTCAGTTTTGGCCGACATGATCTCCCCGAACTTTTTGAGTTCTTCGGGAGGGGAAGAATGGTCAATCTCGGCTCCCAATATGGCAGTTGGAATCTTGACGGCTGAACAAAGAACAGACGAATAGGACTCAGTTTACGGAACACATCTAAAGCAGACAAATATCGCGCTACCGATTTCTTGTAATTGACCGGACTTGGTATAGTGGGTTTCTTCATCCCTCTTGGCTGCATTTGTAGACTCTTCTCCAGAATTCACAAACTTAATCATTCATGAGCATATTAAATTTGTTCTACGTTCACTGGCATAGCTATACCTTCAATTTCATCTTCAGTCATAGGACCAGGGTGCAGAATAACTGCGGCTTGAATGTCTTCAGTGCCTGCTAATTTGACTAGGACCTTTCCTGAAAAGAATAGGCAAGCTCTTTTTAACAACTTGAAAGAACTTTGTTTTACAAGTGAACGGAACTAGTTTTTCAGTAGTGAAGTTAGAACAAAATCCTCATTGCTAAAGGCAATAACCTCCGCAAACTGTATAAGTGAATTCAGAAAATTTCACCTCCCCAACAAAATCCCGCGGCCCCAATGGCGGACACGCCTTTACTCTTAAGAGCAGAAATCACTGGCTTTGCATCTTCACACCCTTTATCCTAAAGAAGCAAATGAGGCAACATTTAACGAAAAGACAGTTAAAAAAACTGGTGACATGAAAATTCATGAGGTTTTACTCTACTGATACTGTCTCACATGTCGCATTTGAAATTTGGTAAAACACAGGTCTAGATGGGCGTCTAAAATCTTTGAAATGACCAGTAACCTCCAACAAGGTCTAGCTACTAATGCAGGTTTGCACATTGGAAAGCCCTTGTTTCTGCTGAACTTCTAGATGTAGTTCAACATTTTCACAGCCTGAAGGGGTGCAAAACTCACCATGCTATGAATTTTCATCCAAGCTTCTCTATCAAAATTAGGATTACTGAAATCCATGGGAAAGGGATCTCCGTACAAGAAATCGGGTACAACCACCAAGAATCCTGCAGATGCAACCTTATCTGCGAGTTTCCTTTACAACGAAAGTAGTCCACAAATAAGCATCACAATTTGAAAAGGTAACTCTTATTATTTTCAAACGTGTGAAAACATAGAATGCCATGACTGCTAACAAGGCGATCCCGGCTTAAATAATGTTAGTCTTGAAACTAAGGCTCACTCCATCTCAACATGAAACTGCATCACACAGCCAAACAGCTAGGCCATGTAAGTAGCGAAGTCTACTAGAACAAGAAATTATAACTCCTGTTGAATCAAGCAACGTATATCAAATGTCAGTTCAACTATGCCACGACGTTCAAAAGATGATGTTTTAACTTGGAATAGAAAAGCAACAAACGCACTCATCCAGAACGAATTGGCCTCACCCTCATGATCACAGGTGAAAGGTGAACGGAAAGGTAAAGCTTTCAAATACAGAGTTATTCACTTAGAATCTTCAAAAGATTGCACTATAGAACAACAATTTACGTAGACCAACTCGAGAAAGATTCTATGCAAGTAATCACACCATACCTCAGCTTAGGAGCCTCATACCCTGCACAAACAGATGAGCAAACGATCAATCAAGCAGCACTTTCATGGACCAATCGAAAAGCACAAGAAGGACAAAGACCCAACTAAGAGAAACAACACAAAATCAGAATCACAGAACTGGGTCAATACCAAAAACATCAGCGATGAGAAGAACGGCACGCTTGGAATCCGAAGGGCCAGTGACGTAAGTTTTGAGGCCTGCAAGCTCTTCAACACGTCCTGCTCCACAGGTCGAGCTCAGGTTCGGTGGGTTCTCAAAGCACTGAGAGCTCGACGTTTTCCTTTCTTCCCCAGAAATCTGGTGAACGTCGGACGCACTGGGAGTGAGGAATCAGTGGAGGAACGTGACGATTTATAGAGGGGACACGAGACAAAGGACAAATTGTTATTTGGAAAAGATGGAACTCTGGAGCGTCATTGCAAACGTCACTCGGACAAGGTAAAATTTCTCACGTTGCGTTTGCAAGGTTGAAGAGAAAGTGTGCGCCGTTGACTGGACCCGATTCGAAGGCATGCCAATCAATAACTATCAAGAAGAGACACAGAAGGTTTTGGCGGTACTTTCAAAGATTTCCTCCCACGAGGAGTGAAGACTAGTTCCGACGCCAACGTGTGACCTCATCTCGTCTCAACAATCAATTGATCCTTAGCGAAAGGAAAAATGACACAAATCGTTCAATATAAATGAGATCTCTAACCTTACAATTTATTTAAGGTAGTTCATGAAAGGTAGCTCAACGTGCGATGTGGTCCCCTAAACTTTTAATTTATTCAATGGGATCCATAAACTTTTAGTACATGTTCAATTTAATCCATGAACTGCAATAGAATATTCAATGTTGTTTCTGAACTTGAATTAATGGAAGGACAACTTTGAACATCTTCATATAGTTCAAGAATTAGGTCACACATGACTCCAAGAGAAGTACATTTTGCAGAGCCTAGCAAGTCGTCTCCAAAAAACCAGAGACCTATTTCCCAAGTTCGAAACTCGGAATAAGCCAAAAAAAGGAAAATGGTCTTTGCAGATGGTCCTGTCGACAGTCTCTTCGCAATATAGGCTCATGTAGAAGGTCCTCGCACGATTTCGAGCTCGTTAGACTTGTCCTTATTAAGACGATATGGTCGAGACCGATGATTATTGACATTTTCATGCAAGATGGACACTCCCACCATTAGCTAGAAAACACATTAGGCAGCGTTATCTGTGTTTTAACATGGACCGCAGACCAGAGAAAGAACAAAACCTCGATCTACTGAGGAATTTTTAGGTGCTCTCGAAACGTGACGGTTCGGTCTCGCCCAAGTTAATCGCCATATGGGAAAGCACTGGCATTAACTCCGAAAGGAAAATAAGAAATTTCATGACACTTGCGAAGGTATGGCTGATTTGGATAAAGGAGTATGTTCTTGAATTTATAATTAGGTTCTCTCGAGGTGGTGTCTACATTTCATCTCTCTGTCTTGCACTTTGGTGTAGTGCTTTCCTTGCTTGTATCAGCTCAAGGTTCCAATTAAACATGTTCTTTTTTTTTTTTTTTGGTGAAATGGCTAATTAAATGCCACCAGAAATCTATCTCCTACTACGATATTAATTTTTTTCCACTAAATTCGTGAATTAAAGAAGCAAATTAGTATGATTACGAAATTAAACAAAAAAAAAAAAAAAGACACGTTGATCCAAATTGAATTAGCATGTGCTAGCTATGGAGCAAAGAGACGCTTCAAAGACCCAACCTTTCCATAGAGACTTCTTTTGATGTGCCTGTTGGTGACCATTATTTCTCAACACTAGAGCTGAGTATAATGGACTGGTCGGACTGGAAACTGCCCGGACTGGACCAAACCCATACTAGACAAGTCGGTTTGGCCCCATACCGAAAAAGTTTCGGTCCGGTTCCCGGTTCCTGAATTTGAAACTAGTGCCCAAGTAATCCGGTTCCCAATTCCAGGGAGAATCGGACTGATGGACCGCCTACTCGGACCGACCATTCTTTTATTAAAAAATATAAAACTAAATAGTCTAAATCTATGCTAAAATGTGGGTCCCGAATAGTTCAGTCAAGTAATTATCTGCACATTACCTCAAGCTGTTTGCGACTGTCATGCTGGGGCCTAGGAACGGAACCCACAACTAGGATTGCCACTTCATTTATATGGCCAGTCAGTCATAAAGCTAGTGAAGCTCTTCTCCTTGTTCAGGCTTTAGGGAAATTACTAGAACCACTCTGCAGAGGGAGGGTCTATAGGAATTGCTTCAACCTTAGAAATGTAGAGTGGAGGCAAGACCGACCTCGTCGCCGGAGTAAATCGATTCCGAGGAGACAGTGGTTCCTGTCGATGATGAAGAGTCGCCTTGGGATCTCCTTGGTCCTTTTCTTGGAAACACATGCTTCACACTGCGAACAGATTTTCCAGCTAGCCTTGGGAAGCTTTTATTCCATTTCTTTCATATTTCCTTTCTCATTGCCTCCCGTTCTCATTCTTGGTAGGACTCAAAATTCTCTCTGTAAGAACCTTTGGATGACGTTGGTCCCTGAAGGCCGTCCTCGAGAACTAACTTGACTCCCATCTCTTTTGAATTGACCGCCTCAGTGTTAGCAAGTGGACATGGAACTGACTCCCTCTCCAATGACGCTGGAATCTTCCTTTTTTTGAATAAATCGCCTCAATGTTAGCAAGTGGGGAACCGGTTCCATTGGACCGCCTAGGAATTGGATCGGACCGGACCGAGAACCGTTCGCCCTTAATCTAGATAGCCAACCTAATCGTCGCCTATGCAGTGTTCTCATTTTAAAAGAAAATAAGGTAGTTTTCAGTAATCGGTATGTGATGATTGATTTGGATGGATAGGAATGTCGCAATCTGGATTCAAGCTAGACAAAGGAAAAGTTACTTCTTCTGAATTCCTTGGATTTTTTTTTTCTTGTATCGATGGGTGTCCAGGACTTTTTGAGCACCCGACTAATTCTTGTCGGGAGTGTCGGCCCTTCCATCTCACATAACCCCAGATAATTACCGGAGACATACAAATTTGTGCTTCTGAGGGTAACTCCAGAACAATGCAAAGGTGATCAAACTTAAATTGAATTCAGCCTAATGCAGCAGATCGAGTGAAATAACGCTTGCCGCAACACCAGCAAAAAGAGAGAGTGTGGTTGATAGCAACACCCTTTGCCAACACCAGCAAAAAGAAATTTTTTTTTTTTTGTTTAGCCATTATTGACCAGTTAGAACATACTATGCTTGGATTTTTCTTACAAATCTCCAGGTAATTGCCGGCTGTGGAGTCCTGACATGCTAATGCATGTTGGACCAATCAGTCTTGATCTACTAATGTATAGTTTCTGCCTGCGTTTTACAAATTCATGTGACTTTTTTTACCAAAACTATATTCGTTAAAAAAAATTTGAAATATGTCAACGCGACCATTTACTTGTTATTTGTTAACATCATAGTGTCTGAAAAAATTATTCCTGCAGACACCTTTCTCGTGCAATCTTCTTGTGGTGCGGATTGATCATCAAAAAGTCTCGTGGTCCCGATAGATGTAACTCTCACGATGTGCATGTCTACGCGTATGGCGATAGATGAGCAAAAATGGGATTTGAAAGCAGAATTCGTTTTCTATGATTAGACAGTCCGATGCTCACTCGCCAAATCACAATGTAACAGATGCATTTGAATGTAACGGATGCGCTTGAAGTCCGAGTGGTCCCGAGTTCACCTAGACATTAGCCACTTTAGCTGATGACATTGCGGAAACCATGAAAATGACAACATGTCCTTAAACGAAATTGGCAACTGGATAAGCCGCTTCGTATTCCTCTTGGGATCTTCATCTAGTCGACAGTGAACACCTCCAATCGATTCGAACATCAAATGCATCCGAATTGCCATGATACAACTCCACACGACGTGTTTCGTTTTCAATCTTCCAAGTTTGAGACGAAACCGGTATCTTATTTCTCCAAGTATCGATGGTATAGTACATTGTTCCCTCGCCTGATATTACAGTAGATGACTAGTCCTCAAATTTGTTCATATCTCACACAACGCAGTCATCTGACTGCTTCCCTCGCTATATCCTGCTTCCGTGCCTTCTCTTCTCTTCACTTGACATGCTTCAAGAACCAGTTCAACATGTCCTCATGGGCCTCTTTGGCACTCTTGACAGCAAATTCGTTGGCATCGTCGTACTTCACACTCCATCCGTGACTAACGCCGGGGAATATCTTCACATAACTCTCAAACTGCAAAAAACCGGGGGCCTCCTGAATTAGTGATGGCTAGAAATAACCGGAGAGGGGAAGTGCTTTGCGAGCGCATCAATGGAAATGTGGGAAAACGATTGCGCCGTCTGAAAATTCGTTTGCGACGAATGCACGGAAAATCCTAAGACGCTTACTTCAGTTTTGGCCGACATGATCTCCCCGAACTTTTTCAGGTCTTCAGGTGGGGAAGCGTGGTCGATCTCGGCTCCCAATATAGCAGTTGGAATCTTGACAGCTGAAGAAAGAACAGACAAAGATAAGATCTTTTGCGACTTTCAGTTTAAGGAACGCTTCTCAAGCAGACCAATGTTGTGCTATCAATGTGTTGTAATGGACCGGACATGTCATAGCGGCTTTATTCATCACTCTTGGATGCATTTGCAGACATTTCAGAATTCGCAAACTCAATCATTCATCAGCATATTATATTACTGTGGTTGAAAATAAAATAGCAAGTAAGTCCATGCTCACTGGCATAGATTTACCTTTGATTTCATCTTCGGTCATACGACCAGGGTGCAGAATAACTGCTGCTTGAATGTCTTCAGTGCCTGCTAATTTCACTAGTACCTTTCCTGAAAAGAATAGGCAAGCTCTTTTTAACAACTTGAAAGAACTTTGTTTTACAAGTGAACAGAATTAGTTTTTCAATAGCGAACGTAGAACAAAATCCTCATTGCTAAACCCAACAGCCTCCGCAAACTGTGAAAGTGAATTCAGCAAATTTCACCTCCCCAACAAAATCCTGCAGCCCCAATGGCAGACACGCCTTTACTCTTCAGAGCGGAAATCACTGGCTTCGCATCTTCATACCCTTTATCCTAAAGAAGCAAATGAGGTAACGGTTAACGGAATAACAGTTAACGAAAAGACAACTAAAAAACTGCTGATATGAAAATTCATGAGGCTTTATTCTTTGAAATGGCCAGAAACTCCAACCAGGTGTAGCTACTAATGCAAGTTACTGCATGTGAAATGAGTCCAGAAATCAAGTTTGCACGGGGAAAGCCCTTTTTCTCTCTTAACTTCTAAATGTACAGCAATACATACACAGCCTGAAGGAGTGAAAAACTCACCGTGCTATGATTTTTAAACCAAGCTTCTCTATTGAAACTAGGACTAGTGAAATCAACAACGGGATCGCCATAAAAGAAATCGGGTACGACCACCAAGAATCCGCGGATGCAACCTTATCTGCGAGTTTCCTTTACAACAAAGCAGTTCGCAAATAAGTACGACAATTTGAAAAGGTAACTCTTATCATTTTCAATCTTGTGAACACATGGAATGCCACGGCTGTTAACAAGGCGATCCCAGCTTACATCACATAAACAGCTGAGATGTATAAGTCGCGGAAACTATTAGAACTCAGAGAACTTCAATTCATCTTGAATCAAGCAATATATATCAGATGTCAATTGAACTATGCCACGAAGTCGCACGTATATGCATTTGGACAGATGATTTTAAAACTTGGAACAGAAAAACACCAACACACTCATCCAGAATGAATTGGCCTCACCCTCATGTGCTATCTAATGGCGTTCATCATCACAGGTGAAAGGTCAACGGGAAGGTGAAGTTTTTCAAATGTATGCTCTAAGGACAATCCAGAGTTATTCACTAGGAAACTTCAAAAGATGGCGCAATAGAACAACATATACATAGAACAACTTGAGAAAGATTCTATGCAAGTAATCAACACCATACCTCAGCTTAGGAGCCTCGTACCCTGCACAAACAGAAGAACAGACGATCAATCAAGCAGCAATTTCATAGACCAATCGAAAAGCACAAGAACGACAAAGACCCAACTAAGAGAAACAGCACAAAATCAGAATCAAAGAAATGGGCCGATACCAAAAACATCGGCGATGAGAAGAACAGCACGCTTGGAATCTGAAGGGCCAGTGAGGTAAGTTTTGAGGCCTGCAAGCTCTCCAACGCGTCCTGCCCCACAAGTTGAGCTCAGGTTTGGTGGGTTATCAAAACACTGAGAGCTTGACATTTTCCTTTCTTCCCAGAATTCTGGCGTAAGGGGTAAGCACTGGGAGTGAGGAATCAGTGGAAGTATGAGACAATTCGTGATGGCAACATGGGGAAAGAGCAGATTTTTAAAGGAAAGGATTTGAGTCTTGCGGGTTGCGGCGTCATTGCATGCGTCACGCGGGACAATGTGACTTTTACACGTTGTGACGTGGAAGATAAAAACGTTCGGCGGTATCTTCGAAGATGTGTCGTTTAAAGAGGCAAATAATAATGATTCTGTTTCAGAAATAAATTTCTGATTAAAAATAATTTTTTTATTTCTGTTTCTAAATAAGTTTTTGAGCATAAAAATACGTTTGATAACGACGTAAAATTTCTGATCCTAGAATTAAAATTTATTTGATAACAATTGAAAATTTTTACTTTTAGAAAATGCGATGGCCGGTGGTGGCAACGGCCGGCGACAAGCGACGAGCGATCGGTGACCGCCGGCGGTGGCGACCGGCGGCTGGCGGTCGGTAACGGCTAGTATTTGAGAAAAAAGTGAGATTTCTATTTTTGTTTCTTAGAGAAGTAGAAAATTATTGTTTCTTATTTCTCCTTCAAATCTATTTACGAAACAACTTTTTATTTCGGAAATAGAAAAATAAAATTACGGGCTTGCATGGTAACCATTCTCATTTTCTGATTCTCATCTCGGAACAATAAAAAATGAGAATGCTGTTTGGTAACATAAATAATTTTGATTCTGATTACGTTCCCGGAATTAGTTTTGGAGAATCAGAATCAATTTTAGAGTAAAATCCAGAAGCAAAAAAAAGTTGCTTCTGAAAAAAGAATGACTTTTGAAAATAGCAAACAAATGAAGTCTTACATCTCTCATTTTTTTCCTTGTAATTTTCTCGTCATTTTTTCCCCTCTACCTAATAAAAATAAAATAAAATAAAATAAAATAAAATAAAAATAAAGAATAATTTAGAAAAAACAAAAAATTTAGAAAATCCTAAAAAATAGAAAAAGCTTAAATTATGCTAGTTTGACCTTATTTTCATAAAGTTGGGCCTAAATTTCATAGATTTCACTCTCCTACAAAGAATATTGCAGAGGATGAGGGCATCCAACATGCATACCTGTAGCCGTGCGTCACAAGATGTTTCTATGTATTTAGAAAATGTAACATTTAAAGAACTTTAAACATCATGTATTAAAATTTGTATTTCATTCACGACATGCTAAAAAATAATGTATTTTAAATTATTTGAGTGTGCATTGAAAATTAGTCTTTAATTTAGGATGAAATTTTATAAATTAACCGCATCGTTATTTGACTTAAATGAAAAAAATAGGGAAAGAATCATTTTTTTGAAACATAAATTTTGTGCGGTTATCAAACACGTTCCGATTTTCTAAAACTCATTCGATATGAGAATCAAAAAATTCATTTGAATCAGAATCGGTTTTCCTGGATCGGAATGAGAATCAAAGAATGAGAATGGTTACCATGCGGACCTTACGTTACTAAACGAATTTATGTTCCAGAAATAGGTTTGGAATAGAAATTCTATTTCTGAAACGTTTTCATGCACCCCTTAAGATTGACTTGCATCTATCACGGCCCAACAAATTCCTTTTATGAGGATGGACCTCACGTGGCCGACCGACAAGCGACCATGCCGTGATGCATGTGCCGGATCAGACCATGCTCGGGCACAAGGATCGACCAAAAACGACCCAACATGGCCAAGCATGAATCAGGACGAGCGAGCGTATCATTCGGACGGATCGGTACACGAATGGAGGCACGATCCAGTGCTTGGACCAACGCATGACTCACACGATCTAGCGTTCGGCCCGGCGCATGGCCAGCACGACCAGGCGCATGATCGGGCGAATGAACGGCCACGATTCCTAGACGAGTCTGGTCAGCCCAAGAGAAATCCAAAAGGCTGTCTAAGCAATGATAATACTTTACCTAGAAGATCCTACAAAATGGAGAATCGAGAAGCCTCACAAAGAACAAACCATATAAGACGAAGCATGGAATCTAAACAAGTAAAATATGAGGAAGAGGAAAAGAAGGAAGAGACGAAACTGGAAAGCCAAAGGGTCACCAGAATTCTGCCCTGCCCCATTCTTGTATAAATAGGGATATTTTCCCCCATTATAATCACCTTTGTATGCACAACATTGAGCAATAGGCTCATTCTCTCCCACAACTCTCTCTCGTGACTCTCCTCTCTCTCTACGATTCGAGTGTGGCTAGTGAGCGTGTGTGAATGATCCTTGGGCAAGGCTTAACTTAGTTGATCCAGCAATCCCACAAGTTTAAGTCGCTGCACCGTCATGGTCAGGGCATCGGCCTGTGACCCATCGATCATAGCTCATGATTACTCAAGAAAGATTAAGGTTGCACTTACCTAGTCTTGGTCGACGGTAATGACTGTTAGATTTGGAGAAGTGAATAATGGAATGCTTCAATTACAATTAGGCACAAGGCCGATATAAATATACATACAAAGAAGGGTATAAAAGTAAATACATATAGTAAAGGAAAAACCCTACTCCTAATATATCTAACACCCCCCCTCAAACTCAAGGTGGGTCAACCAATGAGAGTTTGGAAAGAAGAGTAGCAAATCGTTGTGATGTAAGAGATTTGGTGAATAAGTCGGCAAGCTGGGCTGCAGAAGCTACAAAGGGAAGAGAAATGATACGTGCTTGGAGCTGATGACGCGTGATATGACAATCAATGTCGATGTGCTTGGTACGCTCATGAAAGACCGGATTTGTAGCAATGTGAATAGCACTCTTATTGTCACAATGAAGAGGAATGGGATTAGAGGAGGCAACACCAAGATCGGCAAGGAGACGTCGAAGCCAAATAATCTCAACCGTAGTGTCGGCCATAGCACGATACTCAGATTCGGTAGAAGAGCGAGACACGACAGGTTGCTTCTTAGCACGCCAAGAAATCAGAGAATCACCCAGAAAGACACAAAATCCCGTAATGGACTTGCGGTCGGTAACATCCGAAGCCCAATCAGCATCGAAGTAAGCACGAAGAGCAAGTGAGGAAGTTGATGGGAGAAAAAGCGAGCGTTTGAGTACCACGAAGATATCGCGAGAATGCGGAGTACAAAGACATAATGAACCTGTACGAGGAGCCGCTACAAATTGACCGACAAGATGAACAAGCATAGGCGATATCGGGACGAGTAGTCGTAAGATAGACAAGACCGCCAACAAGAGCCCGGTAGCGAGTAACATCGTACAAAGGCTCACCATCATCCGGACGAAGGCGTAAATGAAGTTCAACGGGAGTAGCCGCAAGATGCAGTATCGAGACAACTCAGCACGAGCCGAATGTCGGCAATGTACTTCTGTTGGGAGAGAAGAATACCACGTCGATTGCGAGCAACCTCAATACCGAGAAAATAACGTAAGAAACCTAGATCCTTCATAGCAAACCGACGGTGAAGATGTTGTTTAGTATAAGCAATATGAGCATAGTCATCCCCGGTAATAATCATATCATCAACATAGAGTAGTAGAATAGTACAACCAGAAGGAGAAGTGTGGGTGAACATAGCATGATCATTCTCACTCTGAACAAAACCAGCTGACCGAACAACATCTGCAAAACGTTCAAACCAAGCTCGAGGAGCCTGTTTGAGACCATAAAGGGCTCGACGAAGACGACAAACCCGACCGGGAGAATGAGCTAGACCAGGAGGTGGCTGCATATAGAGTTCCTCATGAAGGACCCCATGAAGAAAAGCATTCTTCACATCAAGCTGAAAAAGAGGCCAATTACGAATAGATGCGACCGCAAGAAGAGTACGAACAGAAGCCATTTTGGCAACAGGAGCGAAAGGTCTCCTCATAATCAATCCCATACTCCCGATCAAAACCACGTGCAACAAGACGCGCTTTATAGCGCTCAATACTACCATCAGAGTGAGTCTTGATTTTATAGATCCAACGACAAGATATCAAGGATTTTCCTGGTGGAAGAGGCACAAGATCCCACGTACCGGGGCGTTCAAGAGCAGACAATTCCTCAGACATAGCATCACGCCATTCGGCATGTTGTACGGCCATATGATAATGTGATGGTTCCCGTAAAGTATGGACAGCAGCCATAAAGGAACCAAACTCATCGGAATAACTTGTAGCAGCCACGTACCTAGGCGGAGGACGGCGATCTCGCAGAGGATTCCGCCGAGGGGAAGGGGGGCGAGAATCGTCAAGAGGCGTCGAAGTGGCAGGTGAAGTAGACGAGGAAGGAGGCATAACGGGAGAAGGTGGTGGCACTGGATCTAACGGAGAAGATATAATAGGAGGAACAAGAGATGAATCAAGAGGAAAATCCATAAAAATAGATGGGGCTGACTGTGAAGAAGTAGAGGTAGCGAGAAAGAACGGTAGGTGCTCAAAGAATTGAACACTACGAGAGATACGAATACGCCGTGAAGAAGGATCATAGCACCTGTAGCCTTTATGTTCTGTGCTGTAGCCTAAGAAAGCACACCGAACCGACCTTGCAGAGAGTTTGGTATGCTCATGCGGTGGAAGAAGCACATAACACGTACAGCCAAAAACACGAAGTTGGTGATAAGTGGGTGGTTTCGAGAAAAGACGTTGGTAAGGGGTGGCTTTGGAGAGGACAAGAGAAGGAAGTCGATTTATGAGATAGACAACAGTAGAAAGTGCTTCGGCCCAAAATTCGGTAGGAACAGAATTGGACAACAAGAGAGCACGAGTAGTATCGAGAAGATGACGATGTTTTCGCTCAGCAAGACCATTTTGAGCAGGAACACCGGGACGGGACAAGCGAGGTAAGGTTCCCTGAGAAGTTAAGAAAGAACGAAAAACAGTAGAAAGATATTCCCCACCCGAATCAGAACGAAAAACTTTAATAGTTTTAGAGAATTGAGTAGAGATCATGGCTGTAAAGTTTTTATATATAGAGAGAAATTCATCACGAGAGCGCATGAAATAAACCCGGGTATAACGAGAATAATCATCAATAAACGATACATAATACTTGAAGCCACTTTTAGAAATTTGGGGGGCGGGACCCCAAACGTCCGAATGTACTAAATCAAAACAAGAAGTGGAAACAGAAGAACTAATAGGAAAAGGAGGTGCAGATTGTTTAGCTAAAGGACAACTAGTACAAGGACGCATAACAGTAGATGAAATAGGCCCAAGTACACCTTCTTGACGCAGAAAAGACAAACGAGAAGCGGATATATGACCCAAACGCTGGTGCCAACGGTTAAGGTCGAAGATAGCGAGAACATGTTGAGGTGAGGGAAGCTGGAGATGCTGCATCGTATATAATCCTCCATGTCTACTACCCCTGCCAATCGTCCGGCCACTCGTACGATCCTGTACAACACAAGAATCAACGGTAAATGTCACTATATAACCCATATCAGCAAGTTGTCCAACGGATAAAAGATTCAAGGCTAAGTTCGGTATATGCAACACATTAGGCACATTAAAACCGCCAGGGATAGTAAGATGGCCTTGCATAGTAGCAGTAATAGAGGATCCATCAGTTGTAAAGAACCCTTGTGGATTTTTGAGTGTAGTCTGCTGAGTGAGATGATGAGCAGAGGCAATCATGTGATGAGCGGCCCCAGAGTCAAGAATCCAAGAAGAACAATCACCCGAGGATTGCGCAGCAGCGGCAGTAGCAATAGTAGAGGATACACCGGAAGAACCAAGATGAAGTCGAGCTAAACGAGAAAGCTGAGCCTCAATATTAGCAAGACGATCATCTGAAGATGAGGATGGAGTGGCACGATCAGCGGATGGAGAAGAGACAGGTGCAACGGAGCGTGAGGTTGCATCGGGAAGATCACGCATCTTCAAAAAGCATCGATCCTCGGTATGTCCATTTTGTTTACAGAAGTTACAATAAAAACGTGAACCTCGGCGAGAAGAGGCACGCCGGGAGCCACGCACAGAACTACGCCGAGAACCACGTTGAGAACTACGGCGAGAATAGCCGGATTGAAAACCACGTTGAGAGGAGACAGATTGAACACCACGCCGAGAGGGGCCAGACCGGAAATCAGGCTGTGGGGTGGCCAAGATGTGCGAGAGGGATCTACGGATGGAGGAGCACCAAGAATTCCTCGTCTGGTTTCCTCGGCCTGAAGTTCTTTGATTGCATCTGAAAGAGATGGTGCAGGATAACGATAGAGAATCTGACTCCGAACTCCCTCAAATTCTGGTGAAAGTTGCATCAAGAATTCGTAAAGACGATTCTTGTTCTGATCTTCAAGTTTAAATGCAGCACAAGTAACGCAACCAGCACACGTGGGACATGCTGGACGAGCCAATACATCAAGTTGAGACCAAAGAGATGTCATATAATTATAAAATTCACGAATTGATCGCGTGCCCTGAGTGGCACGACGAAGTTCCTGCATAAGCTGATAAACACGAACGAACCCTGTTTGCGTAAACATCTCAGCAATTTGATCCCATAACTGTTTTGCACCAACAATCCGAGTAAATTGGGGGCGAAGATCGGGGCTAATAGAACCAAATAATATGGCCCATGCTTTCCGATCAGCAACATGCCAAGCCCTAATTTCATATTCGCGTCGCGTAATTTGATCAGTACTAAGTTTAGGGTCAGCGGTATCGGACAAAGATGTAGGACAAGAACGAGTACCATCAACATGCTCATATAAATCACGATAAACAAGAGCAGCCATCACCGAGGGTTTCCAAATAACATAATTAGAGCCATCCAACTTAACATCAATGCGATCAATCCGATCACTATCAGCCATTAATTCTGAGATCACTAAATCAAGGTGGAAGCAAATATATATATGAGTGAAGAAGATAGAACCCGAGATCGATCGCAAGAACAAGGCGAAAGACGAAGAAGATCGGGCGAGACAAAGTCGGACAATCGCGAAGCTATACTGATGAAGACAACGTGGCCGGCATGAAAAACGAAGGCGCAATGAAGAAGGCGACCGAAAAAAAATTTCTCGGGCGCGCCGCCCCCGAACCCCCAATTTTTCTCGGGGACGCTGCCCCCAAACCCCCAGCCCACTCACCGGCGAGCGGGACCGCCGTAGTCGTTGATTAGTGTACAGTACTCACAAGAAAGCAAACCCTAGCTACGATACCATGTTAGATTTGGAGAAGTGAATAATGGAATGCTTCAATTACAATTAGGCACAAGGCCGATATAAATATACATACAAAGAAGGGTATAAAAGTAAATACATATAGTAAAGGAAAAACCCTACTCCTAATATATCTAACAATGACAAACTTGGATGTGGGGCAACATTCTATTGAACGAGATAAAAACACAAGCATACATAACTTGGGGATGAGACCAAGTAGGTCCACAAAATACATGTCGTAAGATAAGAAATATAGGAAAGTCGGGGCGATGTCGACGGTCTCTTCACATTTATAGGCTCATACATCGAAGGTCCTTGCTAGATTTCGAGCTCGTTAGAGGCACCCAGCGTTCTAGCATAGCAAGCCTAGACTCCTCGTTATCAAGACGACATGGTCGATGATCATAATTATCGACATCTAGAGCTAGATCAACGCTCTAACCACCAGCTGGAAAGTGTAGAAGATAGCAATATTCATGTTTCAAGCAGAGACTTCCGATAGAGGAAAAAACGAAACCTATAGATAAATTTTCAGGTGCTCTCGAAGCATGATGTTTTGATCCACTTAAATCAATCATTGCGTAAAAAACAGCTATCAATTATTGCGAAAGAAATTAAGAAAACCCATAACACATGCCACACCGTGATTAATTAGGACAGATTGAGTGCATCGTATCTCAAAAGTAATTCAGAAATTTGTCCAAACTAGCTATCTGCATTACGTGAGCCATAAAAATCATATCGACACGTTGAATTGATCATTGATGTTGTTTTTGGAGCTTCAGGATTATTTGTCGCCGGATATTTCGACATGATTCTATCAACTGAATCAGTCCGCTTAAGAAAGTTCATCAAAACAAAGCTGGGGGGAAAAGAAAGTCCAAGAACTCCATTTTTGTATTTAGAACTTACTCTGTTCCGCAGAAGTACTTTTCTCTGAATAAACGAATTTGCTATCTGATATTCCCCTTTGTGGTCCTCATCTAGATGACAGAGAACACCTCCAATCAATTTGAACAGAGAATTTAACCAAAATCGCACGACACAACTCCACATGACATATTTCATTCTGGATCTGCAAAGTTTGAGCTACGAAACCGATATCTTATTTATCTAAGTCGTAATAACAGCACAGTATAGATGACTAGTCTAAAACAGAGGACTAGTCCTGAAAGTGTTCGTAACTCACAATGCAGTCATCTGCTGCTTCCCTCACTATATTCTGCTTCAGTGTCACCTTTTCACTTGACATGCTTCGAGAACCAATTCAACATGTCCCCTTGGGCCTCTTCGGCACTCTTGATGGCGGATTCGTCGTCGTCGTTGTATCTCACACTCCATCCATGACGAACACCAGGGAATATTTTCACATAACTCTCAATCTGCAAAACCGGTGGGGACTTTGAATCTGTGTTGCGTAGAAATAACCGAAGAGAAGAAGTGCTTTGGGAGCGAACTGACGGGAATGTGGAAAAACGGCAAAAATACAGCAGGAGTGCCAATATTAGTGTACGGCGCTCACTTTAGTACCAATATTATTTTTCGGATCACTTAACTACCAAATCGGAGAAAAAACGATCATCGAAGTGCCAATTCCGGCCAAAGATGATTATTTAAGTGCTAATTCCAATCAAATAGTACATGTGGCATTTTTCATTAAATTTTTAATGTTACGTGTCAATTTTTTAAAAAAAATCAACCCACATGACGTCCAAGTGGATTGTTCAACTTAAAAATCATTATTTTTTAAAAAAATTAAAATTAAACAGAAAAGTAGGCTAAAAAAAAAAAGGGAACCGTGAGTTTGCGGCGGCGAGGCGAGGTCGAGCCTGGCCATGGGTTTGCAAGGCAGGCCACAGCCGGGCCTCGCCGACCCCGATGAGGCCTCGGCGGGGGTCCCCGGGGCTCGGCGACCCCCCACCTCTCCCCGGCCATTGCCGGTGATGGCGGCGGCGATGGCGGCGAGGGCTGTGTGAGCCCTCGCCGCTGCACCAGACTTCTTTTTTTTTTTTTTTTGATCTTTTTTTAAATGTTTTTAACTTTTTGCTTTTTTTTATTGCTAACTTAGACACTCCGGTGAGCCACGTGGACGCCACGTAGGATTTCCGAGGAAGCTCGCCGGAGTTGGCACTGAAATAACCGTTTTTCAAAAAAATTGACACTTAAGTGATCCAAAAAAAATATTTGCACTAAAGTGAGCGCCGTACACAAATATTAACACTCCTGCTGTACTTTTGCCTACCATAGTATTGTCTGACCATTTAATGCAGAAAACATCCTAAGATGCTTACTTCGGTTTTAGCCGACATGATCTCCCCTAACTTTTTCAGTTCTGCTGCCGAGAAAATGTGGTCGTTCTCGGCTCCCAATATAGCAGTTGGAATCTTGACGGCTGAACAAAAAATAGACAGAAATAAGATTTTTGCGGCATCCAGTTTAAGAACACTTTTCAAGCAGACAAATGTTGTGCGATCGATTTCTTGTTATTGACCGGACGCATAGTGGGTTTCTTCATCACTGTTAGCTGCATTTGCAGGCTCTCTTACAGAATTCATAAACTTCTTCATAAGCACATCATATTTGTCCACAAAGCCTCCAGAACCAAGTACCAAGTCTAACACCCTCATGAAGAAATTATTTTGCTGTGGTTGAAAAGAAAATAGCAAGTAATTCTATGTTCACTGGCATAGGTTTACCTTTGATTTCATCTTCGGTCATACGACCAGGGTGCAGAATAACTGCTGCTTGAATGTCTTCGGTGCCTGCTAATTTCACTAGCACCATTCCTGAAAAGAATAGGCAAGCTCTTTTCAACAACTTGAAAGAACTTTTCTGCAAGTGAACAGAACAAACTTTACAATGGAAAATGTAGAACAATTTCGCATATTTAACCCAATAACCTCCTCAGAACTGTGAAAGTGAATTCAGAAAATTTTACCTCCCCAACAAAATCCTGCAGCCCCAATAGCAGACACGCCTTTACTTTTAAGAGCAGCAATCACTGGCTTGGCATCTTCATACCCTTTATCCTAAAGAAGTAGACGAGGTGAAAGTTTACGAAAATACAACTAAAAAACTAGCAACATGAAAATTGATGAGGCTCTCATTCTACTGATACTGCGTCATGTTTCGCATCTGGAATTTGGTAAAGTACAGACCTAGATGGGTGTCGAAAATCTTTGAAATGACCAGCGATCTCCAACCAGGTCTAGATATTAGTGCAGCCTACTGCATGTGATGTGAGTCTAGAAGTCGAGTTGAAATTTGGAAAGCTTTGTTTCCTGTGAACTTCTAAATGTGCTTTAATACTTTCACGGCCTGAAGGAGTGGAAAACTCACCGGGCTATGAAGTTTCAACCAAGCTTCTACATCAAAATTAGGATGACTGACATCAATAACGGGATCTCCGTAATAGAAATCGGGTACAACCACCAAGAATCCTGCGGATGCAACCTTATCTGCGAGTTTCCTTTACAACCAAAGCAGTCCAGAAATGAGTATGACAATTTGGAAAGGCAACTCTTATCATCTTCAATTTAGGAACACATAGAATGCCATGACCGTTAACAAGGCGATCCCAGCTTATGTGATGTTGGAGTTGAAACTAAGGCTAACTTTATCTCAAGATGAAACAGGATCATATAAACAGCTGAGCCCCATAAGTAGCAGAATTTATTGGAACAAATAAAACTGTAACTATGTTGTTGAATCAAGCAATGTACATCATATGTCCGTCGAAATATGCCAAGAAATCACGCGTATCTGCAGTTCAACAGATGATGCTTTGACTCAGGAAGAGAAAAAACACCAAACACCCTCACCCAGAATGAATTGGCCTAACCCTCACTTGCTGTCTAATGCTCTTCAGCATCACAGGTGAAAGGGGAACGGAAAGGTGAAGCTTTGAAATTACGCTACAGGCAGAATACAGAGTTATTCACTCACAAACTTTAAAATACTGGCACTATAGGAAAACATATAGATAGAACAACTCGAGAAAGATTCTATGCAAGCAATCACATCATACCTTAGCTTAGGAGCCTCATATCCTGCACAAACAGACGAGCAAAGGATCAATCAAGCAGCTATTTCATGGATCAATCCAAAAGCACAAGAACGACAAAGAACCAAGAAGAAGTACACAGCTAACCAAACGAAAGCCCCATCAGAGAAACAATGGAGAATCAGAATCAAAGAAAGGGGCCTCTACCAAAAGCATCAGCGATGAAAAGAAGAGCGCGCTTGGAATCAGAACGGCCAGTGACGTAAGTCTTGAGGCCTGCAAGCTCTTCAACACTTCCCGCTCCACAAGTCGAGCTCAGGCTCGGCGGGTTCTCAAAACACTGAGAGCTTGACATTTTTCTCTTCTTTCACAAGAAATCTGGTGAATGTTAGGACGCACAAAGAGTGAGGAATGAGCGGAAGAATGTGACAATTTGTGGAACGGAGCATGGAAAAAAGAGCAAAGCTCTGCAGCAAAAAATGGATCTTTGCGGCCTCACCACATGCGTCAATGGGAAGCGGCGGCTTTGACGAAAGGTTTGATGGTATTTTCCAAAGATTTCTCCGATGAAGAGGGAAGAGTCACCTAAACCTCCCTCATCACATGTGTTCAATGGGAAGCGGTGGCTTTGACGAAAGGTTTGAAGGTATTTTCCAAAGACTTTTCTCCGGTGAAGAGTGAAGAGTCACCAAAATCTCAATTTCACCAATCAATCTGTCGTGACTGTCCATTGATGGAGCCCAGCAAGTCACCTTCAAAAGACCAGAGGCCGTTTCCCAAGATCGAGACTTGGAATAAGCTAAACGAAAAACACAAAACAGACCATTTCCTAAACATCAGATCTTTGCAGTGCTCGAGCATCTCACGTAAATTTCTGGACATCGACAAGAAGGGCATCTCCATTTACGACAGATAGAGGTAAACTGATGCGCACTCAGCAAGTGCAGGTCGATAGTTACGACAAACTTGGATGTGGTGACATTTCGTCGACCACGGTAAACACAAGCATACGTGGCTTGGGGATGAGACCAATTAGTTCCAGAAAATACATGCAGTAAGATTACAGACATACCAAAAAAAGCCGGGGTCAAGTCGAGGGTCTCTTCGCATTACAGGCTATTGTCGAAGTTCTTTGCGCCATTCCGAGCTCGTTTGGGGCACCTCACAAATAGCTCAATTATAGACAGCCTTAAGACGAGACTGTCCACAGAGACGATTTCAGATCTACAACAAGATCGATGCTCCAATAGTTAGCTGGAAAGCATATTGGGTAGAGGCATTCGTGTTTCTATCCCAGAATGCGGATAGAAGAACGAATGAAATCTCAATTTAATGAGAAATTTTTAGGCGCTCTCGAAGCGTTTCAGTCTACCAAGTAAATTACCACGTGGGAAAATACTATCATTCATCTTGAAAGATAATAAGGAAGTTGATAACGCTTGCCACACTATGATTGTCTTCTGCAAATCAGTACGTCGGGTCTCCAGAGTGATTATAAAATCTTCCGACCAAGCTATTCGCATCACGTGACGCAGAAAATTGTCTTGTGACATTGAATCCCATCGTTGAAGGTTCCTTAGAGAGCTCCTAAAAATTGATTAATAAGGCCCATCGGCCACCCCATGGGCCTGTCTAGGATGGATCCGCCATAATCTGGGCCACTGAACATGGGCCGGGTCTGGAATAAAGCATGTCCACAAAAATTGGTGATGTCTCCTCTTGTCGTGTGGACAAACTGTTTTGCTGTTTTTCGAAAAAATAATTGGTCGAAGGGTTACCTCACCAAAGAAGCGAGATTGGTCTCCTACAAGGACCTGTGCGGCCTGTCCATTTCATATACAGGGATACAGGCTCTACAAATGCATTCCTTATTTAACGTGCCGATACCCGCATGCTCTGCACCTTCAATTGCCAATCATATCTTTTTCTTTCCCGATGGCGGGGAATACCCTCTAATTACTTTACATCCGGTGGATCCCGAGATCCGGGACAAGACCTCGATAAAGCAATTCAAGGATTTACTTAGATCGAGCTCTTTTAAAATTCACTAGACGGAACAATTAACTTATGTTTATAAATCTTGAACTTAACGGGAAGATACCTCGGGTGACAAATTCGTTCGGCAATCACCCTATGTATATGCGTCCGACTTAATTGGATAAAAATCCTGGAATAAATGTAATTTGCAACAGATGTACTTATTTTATATACACATATATGATGACTTTCACCTAAGATGATGCATGAACACACGTGATCGATCGGTAGCATGTGATAAAACACAAACAAATTCTCGTGGGTGTATTTTCATGGTTAGCTTTGGAGCACGTGAATTGTTAATGTGCGTAGTACGAAATCCATCAAATCAAGGTAAACAAACTATGTTTGTGGCGATGTCTTCTTGTTCCTTGTGTTTGGCTCGGCCCCATAGACATTAAGTAAGGATTGATTCTCTGCTCGCTGTTTTTTTTTTTTTTTTTCCTTATTTTAACTGGACACATTATGCTTCCTCGCCCTTTCGGTAATGAATCGTGGCGAATGATCGATCATTCATAAATACATGGACTTATTTTAATCCCCATATTAAAATCGTAACTCGCGCCTAAATGTCATTTTCGATGACGAATATACCCTCTCTTTTTTTCCCAAAACCCAATTAGACTCGATCTCTTAGGGTAATGTTCTGTCGATGATTATCAAGATGATCTTCTTCTTTTTTTCAATTAGGTCCTTCTGATTTGGTTCTGCTGAAATGAAGCTGTTCTAGATGAGGATGGTCAAGCTCGATTCTGACCCTGAATGATGCTGAGATTGGGCCGTCCATGGCTTGTGATGCGTGCAATCATTTTGTTGAGTGCACGATTTGTGCAAAGCAAACCTTATCAATTTCCCGACAGTGGTTGTCGCAATCAATGTAGAAGCTTTTTTTTATCTTTTGGTGGTATGTTATGATGGTGAATTGTTAATCGGGGTTCTCTCAGAGGTGGAGTCTACATTTCATCTTTCTGTCCAGCACTTTGCTTGTGGTCCTTATCCTTTGTTTGTATCAGCTCCCCGCAAGGTTTCTAATTAAACATGTCTTTTTCTTTTTTGTTTTTATTTGAGAAATTGCTTATTGATGCCACTAAAAATCAATCCATGTCGTACTAAGATATTATTAGTTGGTAAGTTTTTACTTTCCCTAATTCGCAGGCACAGTTTTTTTTTTTGTCGGACCTTTGGTAAGTTGGTGAATTAGGGAGGCAAATCGGTATGTTTATGAAATCAAAACCTCGTGATGATCCGAATCGAATTAGCATATGCAAGCTATGGAGCAAAAAGGGAAAAATGATCGAAAAAGACCTAAATATATTGTAATTGAGTTAATTTAATCATAAACATCTTTTTTTTTCAATTAAATCATATACCTTTTGTATCTGTGTCAATTCGGTCCATCCAAAAAACTTTGGCCGACCAGCTCGACATGGATACTAGGCGTTGACAATGTAGGTTCCAAGTTCCGGAGTATGTTTCAGGTTCCAAAAAATGATAAACTTGTTCTGACATGTAGGTCTACATGTATTCTTCATCAAAGCGTTGCGGTGAATCATCATCTTCAATGACTACAATTTGCTTATACACTCCAATGACCACAACTCATATTCGGATACACAAATAAATATGAAATATTTACAAAGTAAAAATCTCAGTTATAAATATCGTCGAAAATGGTAGCTTAGACTAGTAGTTCCATATTACACACTCATCATCTCATACCATGGAATTCGAAATATCGCAAAGATATATATCAAGAAAAAAATAATTGCTACTGATTTCAGATTCAGCCTATCTGGAACCCGAAATATACCCGTCAGAACATGTTCAATCTATAACCTATCATGCGTACCTTGAAACTTAAAATCGGGCAGATTTTTTACTGATTTGATTTCAGATTTCAGGTTCTATCATAGAATCATGCTCGATTCTTAAAATTTTTCAAAAAAAAAAAAGTGCTTTTTGGGTCGTGTGAGAAGCTGAACGAAAACAAGTCAAACAAAGATTCTGGTGACCGACCACTGCGAAAACTCCAACATAAGGATACCTTTGCAAAAACATATTTCCGCAATGCCCAATTTCCAAGAGACAAATGGCCCATCATTTTGCTTTGCTTTTGTTTGGAAGCTTCTTTAGCCATGATCGACCAGATAGTACGACTGGATGTTCCTTACAAATCCGGATAATTACCGGCTGTTGAGTCCTGACATGCTGATGCAATCGATCAAATGGGGTAATCCAATTTCAGCCCGGGTTTGGTAAGACTTTATTTCAAAGGGCGGTCCCCCGGACTAGGGGTGAGCATGGGCCGGGTGGGCCGGGTCCAGACCTAGACCCCGAAACCGACCCTGTTATAATCGGTTCCTAGTTTTTAGAACCGAGAACCGACCCTATTTGTCTTGGAACCTGTTTTGGAACCGACCCAGTTTTTCGGTCCGGTTTGAGGGTCTACCCGAGAACCTGTTTTCCTTTTTTTTTTCAACAAAATAATATGAGCATTGATGAAATGAGCAAAAAAAATTATAATACACCAAAAGCAACAGTCCAAAAAATAATAATAAATAATAGTATGATTCACCAAAAGCAACAAACCTTGATATAAAAAATAAAAGTTGCAATCCATCAAAAGCAACAATGATCATCCAGAATGCTGAATTAACATAGTGCAAATCTTTCTATCACACTTCAATTTTCGTTGTACCCATTAAAAAAAAACTGAAATTGTAAGATCCAAATAACATGCTAAAAGACACCACATTTAACGCGCATGAACCAACACTAGAAAAACTCAAACACCACGAGCATAAAACCAAAATCATAGTTATTTGGATACTACATTATGGTGTCTTTTTTTTTTTAAGTAACTAAAAACCGGTTCTAAAACCGGTCCGGGTGGGTCTTCACCTAGAACCGGAAACCGGACCGGTTTCAACCGGTTCCCAAAAATTGGAACCCAAACCCGGACCAGTTTGAGCAAGAACCGATTCCCTACCCTGTTTTTCGGGTGGGCCGATCCGGGTTCCGGGTAAACCCGGTCCGGTTGCTCACCCCTACCCCGGACAACCCAAATCAATCAATCCAAAACCAACCTAGGTTCTTGTCATAGGTTTGCTGACAATTGTAATAATAAGTGACCAAACCAAGAGATGATAATGTGGTCTTTTAATGAAGTTCAACCTTCATTAATTATATCTCTTTTACCTTTTTTTTTTTAGTTAATACAGGAGTAGTTTGGACATAGGTTCATTTATTTTCTCGCGACTTCTCGCGCGACGAGTATCACAACCAGTGAGGAAAGTCGTGTTTCTTTGTTCTTTTTTTTTTTTCCCTCTTTTCAACATTGTCCTTTGACAATAACCTCGGCCTTTTACATGCTTTGTAAGAACGCTTATCAATGATTACACTTATTTTAATTCGAACTTTCTAACTTGGAGGGGGGGTTTTACTCGTAATTGAATAAATTTAGCTATCTTGTGAGTTCTATTCTTCAAAAATAATAAGAGAATATATGATAAGAAGCTGAGATAATATGAAGAGGATTCTATGTAACCATCAAGGTTGTGGGTAGAGAGTGCCATTTGGGCCCGTGGGCCGGGAACCGAACCCGTGGGAACCGGCCCGGAACCGTGAAGAAGAAGAAGAAAAAAAAAAAAGGGGGGCCCGGGGGCGAGAGCCACGGCTCTCTACCCCGGCCCCGCCCGCCCCCCTCCCCCTTCCTTTGGGCCGTTGCCAAAAATTTAAAAAAAAGAATTAAAATTAATTTTTGCCTATAAATACATATGCTCCCCCTTTCATTTTTGTCACAAATTCTCTGAACAATCTCTCGAATTCTCTCTAAAATCCTCTCAAATCGCTCAAATTCTCCCAATTCTCTCAATCCCGACTCAATTCTCTCAATCGGATTTCCGATCAATTCTCTCAAAAATGGCAAGTGGAAGCGAAAATGCCGACAAGGGCAAGATGACTATGGGAGATTCCGAGTATCCCATTCCCGAATATGATCCTCGTGAGTATGCAAGTTGGGAAGACGACGACGATAATATCAACTATGTCCCGATTCCGAACGTCGAGCACATCCCAACACAAGAAAGTCTTCATCCTCCCACTGGTGTCGAAGAAGCGTCAACGGCAAATGAGCCGGAACGGAAGGGCCGAGATAATACATCCGACTTGTGGCTACACTTCGACAAGGTACGTGATGAAGGCGAAGGTAAGTATAATATAAAATGTAAATATTGTTCGCAAACATATAAATTTACGAAAGGAGACGGCTACGGAACATTCCGTCGGCATTTGACGAAAAAAACATCCAACGCAAGCGGGGATCGACAATACGCAACAACAAATTTCCGGGTACGCCACTTCTAATCCTCATCCTATATTTCGTTTCACTGAAGCACTTTATAAACAAACATTAGGTGAATATGTTGCCCTTAATCATGCTCCGTTTAATACTTTGGTGAAAATTTTAATATGAAATATTTGATAAATACTGCGTTGGTTCCGTAAGCGCCAACTATTCCAAAAAATACTATTAAACGCGAAGTTTTTCATCTTTATAAAAAAGGAAAAAAATCTTTAGCAAAATTTTTTGCGGAATTCAATAGACGTGTGCATATAGGTAGCGATATTTGGAGTGATCCTTGGCAAATTCATTCTTATATGGGTGTCACGTGTCATTGGATAGGTGACGATTGGACGATTCAAAAAAGACTTATTGCATTCCGAGTTTTTGATGAAAGACATTCGGCTCATAATATTTATAGAATAATTAGGCAAGTTTTAGAAGAATATAATTTAATAAATAAAGTACTTTCAATTGGTTTTAATAATGCCGCCGCAAATACCGCTTCTATTCCCGAATTAGAAAATATTTGCAAACCCACTTTTGGCGGACAATTTTTTCACATTAGATGTGCTTGTCATGCTTTAAATTTATGTGTACAAGATGGTTTACGAACTCTTGACACTTCTCTCGCCCCAATAAAGAGTGCAATTAAATTTTTATGGAGTCGTCCCCATTGTATGAAATCATGGGGAAAATTTTGTAAACAAAATGGGAGAAGGGCAAGAAGATTTCCAAAAGATATTCCGACTCGTTGGAATTCTACGTCTCGAGTTGCTTCGGCAAACTTTTGAATATAAAGATTTATTATGTATGTTTATTTCATAAAATATTCCCGAAATTACTTTACTTCCTCAACATTGGGACGTTTGCAAGAAAATTTTAGATATTTTGAAAATTTTTAATGATGCTACTAAGACTTTATCTGGTATTTATTATCCTACTACGCATTTATTTTTAATAGAGTGTGTTAATATTGATAGTGTTTTTAGTGAATATGAAAATGATACCGAATTAGGTCGAACTATTTTAGTAATGCGAGAAAAATGGTTGCATTATTATTTGCAAATTCTTCTTTTCTATTTAGTTGGTATTGTTTTTGATCCACGTATTAAATTAGACGGTTTACTAGATTATTTGAATGTATATTATCATGATTGTTTACATTTGGAAGATTTAATAGATATTTCAAATATACTAGGAGATGTTAAAGAATCTATAGTAGCATTATATGGAGAATTTTGTAGTAGATATGGTTTAAGTGATTCCGGATCTTTACAATCTACTACCTCACGTAGCGAAGGTGGTAGTTCACTTAGTAGAGGGTATAATATGCTTAAGAGTAGGCAAAAAAAACAAAAAGGGGCAACGGGTAGTATTTCCGAATTAGAAAAATATTTAACCACTCAATTTGAGTTTCGTGATGCAGAACATAGTACAGATTTTGAAATCCTGAAGTGGTGGAAAAGTCACCAAATCGATTATCCAGTTCTCGCCCTCATCGCTCGTCGGATATTAGCAACCCCTTCTTCAACGGTTGCGGTTGAACAAGCATTTAGTCTTTGGAGGATTAATTTTGGACTCTCGCCGTTCAAGATTAAGCCCGGACTCTGTGGAAGCTCAAGCTTGTGTCGGCGATTGGACGAGGGCGAAATATCGACACCAAGAGTTAGATCGTGAACACGAATTTTTTAGCGATGATGTTGGAGATACCACCGCCACGGGTACTACAACGGGTAGCGACGATTGACGATGAGATAAGTTGGGGTTCTCAAAAGTAAAAGAACTACATGGGCTTTGATTCTTCTATCCCCAAGAAGATATGTAGGCGCTTAATGATAATTCATTAAGTTCAAGCCAATTCCTCCTCTCTTTTTTTTCCCCATATTTTATTACAATGTACAATTTAATTGTATTTTATAATTTATAATTTATTATGTTTATTTTATTATTTATTATTTTAAAAATTAATATTAAAAAATGAATCGGAATGAACCGCCGGTTCCGGTGCAGAACCGGAACCGGCCCGGGAACCGGCTCGGAACCGCCGGTTTCGGTTCGGAACCGCAGGAACCGGATGTATGCACGGCCGGTTCCGGTTCCACCTTTTCGTGGAACCGGAACCGGTGGTTCCACCGAATCGGCCGTGTCTAGTTGTGGGGCCAATTGGTTGAGGGGATAGTGCATTCCCCCGGCGACTTTACTTTCTTGTCGTTCATTATGAGAGTAAGAGAAAATGGGTAGTTGCAAGAGAAATCGGATGAAAGTGGGAAGTTAACAGAAACGTTATTTGTATATTTTTCATCTTTTTTATATTTCATACATGGATTGGATAATTTAGGAAAGCCGCTAAAAGAGAGACAAAAGCCACTATTTGACTTAATTGCGTGGATATATGATTGGTTGTACTGTGCATTGTCAAGGTTCAACCTGCCTTTTATGCTTGTTCATTTTTCTCAATCCCCAAGTCGGAGACTTGAGCAACCGAAAAATAGACTTGGGGGGGTGAGCAAAAGTAACCGGGTTAAACTGGCCAGTTCTGGATGGTTTTCTATGAAACCGGTTCGGTTCCGATTCCTATAAATTAAAAATCGATGAATACAGCCTGGTTTTTAATTCCATATGTGGACTTACCTGTCTGAATCACTCGAACCGGATCAATAATTTATTTCGCTTTACTAATTATTGTATGCTAATTCGCTTTATTCTCCTCTCGGTCACGCAATATGCTCACCTAGGGACATCAAGTTCAAACCCTTAATTGCCATTTGCCCCTTTCTTGTTTTCTTCACTCAAGTCTCACACCTCTCTACTCCGACATCAGCAAAAAAGCGAAAGGTCACTCCTCAATCTCCTTCGTCATCGATTGTCTCTATCTCGTTTCTATGTTCGCACACATCTTGTCCTTGTTTTGTTCAATCGTTTGAGGGTTTTTTTTTTTTTTTTAAAATTTCGTGTGTGCATTGTTGTGGTTGTTTGTCGTGCAGATCTTCTCTACAAGGACTATTAGAGCAACCACGGGTTGAACATCATTGCCTCCTCAGTTATGGGAGTTGCTAGTTTCCCTCTCTTTTTTTAGACCTTTGCATAGTTATTCACTTTCTTCGTTTTCCTACTTTTTTCTACTGAAACATTTTCCATTTACAGTACACGACCGGTTCCTAGACCCATCAGGGAACTGAACCGAATTGGTCGGTCCAATTCTTGGGTGGGTCCAAGATTAAGTGGATGGTTCCCAATTCCACAATGGAAATCGATCCCCCTGAAAACCGATCACCCCTAATTAGACTCAAGATAACGAATTACAAAGCACGAGCTTCGATCCTTCAAAAATAAGGTGCAAACAATCCCATATTTCACATACCCTTAATTGTCATATTAGGGGCGTAGCCCGCCACATCCGTCGATTGGTCATTTAGGAATGATGTAAGTACCCTTTTCGAAATGGCATGCTTAGAGTACAATTAAATAGCACCTTAGTCCCCTATGGTCCAAAACTAAAACATGTTAATATAGAGGCATTTGGGGCAGAGATTGACTCTTGACGATTAAATGGGAGTCGACCCTAAGTGATTGCATGCCACTTTGTGTGAAAAATCTTCTTATTTCTTTTGGCAATTGATTTTGGATGAGATCAAATGTGGGGTTACCAAAGGCCGATGAACCATCTTACCTAACTCTTTCTTATCGTGTCTGATTCTTGTGTAAGCGACCTACCAATGGAACTGAATGCTTTGCTTTTAGCCAATAATAAGGAGACAAAGAAATAATATTAATTTAATAGAGAATTAGAAATCCTTGGGATTGGATCGCTTTCTTGTTGGATTGGTGGGTAGGTAAAGAATTTTTCTGGAATCATAGCCAATTCGGCCGAGACGATAACCCTTCTTTTCCTCGCAACATATTGCATGTTTTATATTTAATGTACACGTAAAAATCTAGTTGCATCGACGACTTTATTTCCAAAGCGCTCCCAATACGACCCAAACCCGAGACCACAAGAAGAGGAGGGAGCAAGATCCGAGTCAATTATGTAATTTCTCCATAAGAAATTCTTATGAATATATACTCTTTTTTCTTTCTCGTAAAATTTCATATAATTTTTGGAAGTTGCTAGCCTGACATTTTGACATTACCGTGAGTCATTTCTGCCCACACGATATCACAACCAATGAGCGCTTCATGCGAAACACGTAAGTGATGGTGTGTGGATTGACGATTGAGATTGTACCGATCATGACAACATTGTTAGAGAAGCATTTTTCTGTATCATTTTTTTTTTTTTGGTCCGAAATTTGGGACATTGAGATGATGTGGGTCCCATTTTTATGTTAGGTTTTCCAATGGACTGATCGAGTGATGAACCAGATGATGATGACCCACGGAAACCCCATCGATCTCACTAGTGCTCACCTACCACTTCACTGCACCGATCTTCAAGAAGCCACAAACAGTGAAAAAGTAACAAGAAAAACAGGCAGGGCCATTGAAGAGGTTGGTGACAGAGGGCATCTCTCTCTTTCTCTCTCTCTCTCTCTCTCTCTCTCTCTCTATATATATATATATATTATTGTTGTTATTATTCTTATTATCTTTAATTAATACTTATTTTTGTTTCATAGCCAAATGATGGATGCCGATGTCATCGGGGTTGGAGTTGGACCAACCGCGATGGAGACATCGTATCCTGTCATCATCTCTACCAACCCCCTAACCACTGAGCTCTTTCTGCCCCCACTTTAATAAAGGCAAAAAATGAAAAAGAAGAAGAAAAAGAAAAACTATATCCAATAAAAATTAGAGAATTAATTAAAATTTTTTTTGACAAATTTCAGGAGTAGAGTTGGGGGGATAAACTTAATCTAAATATCTGATTAATTATAATAAGGATGAACAAAATTCAAGTTAGTGAAGTAGCCAACCTACTGGAAAGAAGACTAGTGATTGCTGGTGGGTCCATGGCCTTTGGTGCAATATGATCCTTTCTTTTGCAGTGCTTTGCAATCAATTGGCTTTGGAATCCATCTTGAATCGCATGATTTCCACTCTCCACATTAAATTAATCAAACAAATATGCATATAGAACAAAATGTATTGAATAAAAAAATGAGCTGGAAATGTGGCAGGCTCTTGTTAGTTTCGACAATTCCAGTTGTCTGATCATCGACGGTGGAGTGCTAATTTGTCAATAAACGTTATGTGTAACTTCTGGTGATACGAAATCGTCCATGCTTTGGTGGGGGTGCGAAACGGGAACTTAACTTAATAATTCCTCAATCCACGCACCTTACTTTCATTGACATTTTTCCTCATTTTTTTTTGGATTAAAAATGCAAAAGCAGTTGGACACCTTCCATTGACATTTTGGAGCGGACCATCCTGAATTTAAGTACCTTAATTGCCGCTTCATGTACATAATCAAACAATGATGATGGAACAATAGCGAAACTCACTTTCTTTTTCACTTCCTTAATCACATGGGGGGTTCACGTACCATCATTAGGTTTAATAAACGGATTTTTTTTTTAAATTTTCCACATTAATATGCACATACAATATTCATCGCCATGTCATATTATATACGATCGGCAGGTGAAAATTCAGACACTTTTTTTAATTTATTATTTTGAAAAAAGTTTTCTTCGACTTATTATTACTTCGAGAATAATTATCTCATTGCTCGCTAGCTTGTTGGTACTAATTACTTAATTTTAGTACAACCTGAAGATTAATATCTTTATTTTCATAAATCCCGCTCCTGCCCCTCTAGTAATGTTTGACTTTGTCCTTGTCGGAGCCAATTATATTCCAACTCCCACAAACTATATAGTAAATAAATTTGATAAATAAATAGAATTCCCGGATAGAAAACGGAAAAACACCCCCTCCAAAAACTGGAGCCAAGAAGCAGAAGCAGAAGCAGCCGCACCTCCGGTGGCTTTCTTGACCGTCGCGCTCCCCACGCTCACTTCGCATTGGAAAAAATTTGAACTTCCGGCCATCTGGCTCCGGCCCATGGCGGCCTCCGTTCACGGCGGCATCCTTGACATGACGAGGGTGGCTCAAGAGAAGGGCAACGATCCTCTGCGGTGGGCGATGCAGATGTGCTCGAGCCTGCACTCGGCCGGCGCGAGCTTGCCTTCCACCGAGCTGGCGCACGCGCTGGTTTCTCACATTTGCTGGGACAACAACGTCCCGATCGCGTGGAAGTTCCTCGAGAAGGCTCTGGTGGTCGGGATAGTGCCTCCTCTCCTCGTGATTGCTCTGCTCTCTACCAGGTTGGTGTTTCTTGTTTTGCTTTCTGTTTTTGGTCCTTTTGGTTTGCTTCTCCTTTTACTTTTCTTCGACGTTTGACATGGTTTTTGCGTCGTTTTTCACGGTGTGGGTCCTGGAAAAAAATGGTTAGATGCGAAGTGTTGGTTAATGTGGAGTAATGTGGTAATTTTCATTGCGATGGGTTCGGGTCAATGAAGTTTGAAGGTGTTTTTCCTTCTTTTTCTTCTTTCTTCGTTTGTTTTTTTGTCTTGGAAAAGTGGGTATTAATTCATTCCTTGTTTACCGTTCAGTCTGCTTAAAGTTGGTGCTTTTGAGGATGTTTAGTGAGGCCTTTTGGCATTGCTGAGTTTTGACCTCTTTGGCGATTCCGCTGGTTGAAGTTTTCGAAATTTTGCGGGGAAGAGTGGAAAGATGAAAAGCGGGTCTTGTGCGGTCCTAAAGAGTTTTGCTTTCACCGAGTAAAAAAAAAGGTTTATCATCCATTAACTTCTCACTATAGAACTTACGATTTCTTTGAGCCCGTTGTAATAGATCATGCATTTGATTTTTTTGAGGGGATTTGGGTGTTCTTTTCATTAAAAATTTCCCTAGACAAATTTCCGTTGACCTCTTTCTTTCATGCGATCTGTTCGACAGAATGATTTCAAGATGCACGCTTTGATATCTCCCCCCTAATATCGGTCTAATTTTGGTTCGGGTTCGGGAAAGGATGAGAGGTTTTTTCCAAGACATTTCAGTTTTCTTCTCCTTTCAGTGGGTTAATTGCATTTTTGCACATTAGCTGGTAAGGTCTGTTGCATGGTTGGGTCCCTCCTCTGAATTATACTGGGTTGGTGAAAGGCTTCCATATGTTGCACAGCCACCAATTAGACCAAGAAAACATCATTTGACTGAGTTATGAGCTTTTACGAAAATGACTATGATGGAATTTTCTCCACAAAATGAATTGCTAGGAAATCTGTGCAGTTTCTTATCCGTGCATTTTTTTTTTCTTTTAATTTTAAAACGGTCTAGTTTATTGTTCTCTATGCAGGGTCACTCCGTGTAGGCAGTTCAGACCAGCACCGTACAGACTTTATATGGAACTGCTTAAGAGACATGCTTTTAACCTTAAATCCCATATAGATGGGTCAAACCATCAAAGGTGAGGAGCTTATATCATGTGCTAATTTTTTTCGGACATCACATTGGTTGCAATCCTCTTGCTCGCAAATCTATGTTGTACAGTAGACTTCTTTTCAACTGCATATTTGATTCCTGCATCTGCAATGTGGTGACCTTCTTATTTATTCAGATGGGTCCGAAAATCATGAATTGAAACCTCTTAACTTAGGATTCTAGCCAATGTTTTTTGCCTGTTTCAAAAGTTTTATGATGCCCAACGAAATCGGTTCCATCTTGGCCTTTCACTGGGGTTCAATCGCTTGTCTGTTCCTACAAGAGCCAAGATCAACTACCTAATGTAATAATTTACTGCATATAATTCTATTACCGACATACATTGCTGATAGTTCCAGTTTCTGGTGATTGTCTTGTTATGAATAGAAATTCTTCCCATTTGCAGGGTTATGGAATCAATTGATGCTGCTATGCAGCTTACCAAGATATTTGGTTTGCCAGAAAGTGAAGCTGGGATTCTTGTCGTTGAGTTCATCTTTTCTATTGTGTGGCAGTTACTTGATGCATCTTTAGATGATGAAGGATTGTTGGAACTCACTCCAGAAGCAAATTCCAGATGGGGCATCATGTCTCAAGAAATGGATGTAGATAGTTGTGGTAGTTTTGATGAGAAGTCTACTGAAAGTCATGGGATATTGCAGAATGCAAATACTACAATGGCAATTGAAATAATTGGACAGTTTCTGCAAAACAAAGTAACCTCCAGAATTCTTTACTTGGCACGCCAGAACTTGTATGTACTTCTTTTAGCTACTCTTATATCTGCAATCGGTATGGTTTTTTGCGTCAGTTCTCCAATGAATTTTACCCTGTCAATATACATCTTGGAAGCTTTCAATCCATGTGGGGGCTCTCTTTTTTTGGGCCACCTCCTGAATGGAGGCTTGAATGCTGCTATTTGGCTTCAAAGTTATTGTTCATTTGGTAATTGCTGTATGTGTTGGCACTTGGTATTTCCCATGGTCATCTCAGGAAAGTTAACACGGCATGAAACTACTTTTCTCACTTTTTAGAAATGTAGTACCTATAGAAGATTTGACTGTCATGTCTCATCTATAAATTGGTTTGTGATCAGTCATATAGTTTCTTGGTCACAATAGCGTGACATGCCTTGACTGAAGATAATTTGCTTAACTGATTTCAGGCCTGTGCAGTGGGAATCTTTCATTCAGAGATTGCGGTTGCTCGTTACAGACTCGGCAGCACTAAGAAATTCAAAAGCCTAACTCCTGAGGCACTTCAGCTGCTGACTTCAGATGCTTGCGAAGTCTTTTCCCGAGAATGCAAGACAAGTTCACACCAGAAGTTCCATGCTATTATGGCATTTGGCTCCCACGCTTCTTCCGCCCATTGTTCTGAGATATGGCTCCCTCTTGATGTGGCTTTGGAAGATGCCATGGATGGATATGATGTTAATCCAACAAGTGCCATTGAAATAATCACTGGTAACGACTGAAATTTTTCGACTTCTGGAACAAAGTTTCAGCTGCATCTAGTAAAAACAGAGTACTTAAAAGATGTTAGTGGCAATAAAAGTATAGGTTTTATGCAGGTTTGACAAAATCTCTTCAAGCAATAAATGGAACTACCTGGCATGACACCTTTTTGGGTCTCTGGATTGCGGCTCTTCGCCTTGTTCAAAGGGTTAGCTTCTATTGTCCCCTCGGTATTAAACGGTTTGAACTTTTATCTCTATTGTTGCTTGCTTGCGGATTTTCCAGTGCCAAATGTCATTTTTCGAAGCCATTCAGCCTCACCTTATTTTCGTTTCAAGCTTGGAAGACAGTGCTTAAATTTTCTTCAACTAGTATTTTTCTGGCTGAGGTTTTTTCCTGAAATGATCAGGATCCCTAGTATAGCAAGAAATTGAAGTGAGGTTAAACTTCAGCTGCCAATCTTGCCTCGCACCACTTCCACACACAAAAATCCGAGCTTGATTATCATTAATCGAAATTTATATACTCAAACTAGAGAAAGTTCAATAAGCCGGTACAATTGCCTGGTCTCTCCTAAATACTATCACAAAACAGAGTGGAAGTTTAAATTATCATCACTCTGTTGAGCAAATAGCCTACCGAGAAAATTAAAACAAAGATCAAATAGACATGTTTATCCTGTATGACTCTGGCTTTGAATGTAATTATATGTTGCTATTCATTGAACTTATTCTTCATCATTTAACAGGAGAGGAATCCTATAGAGGGCCCTTTGCCACATTTAGATACCCGCTTGTCCATGTTATTCTCTATCGTACCCCTAGTGATTGCTGATCTTATTGAGGATGAAAGCCTAGCAACTGATGATAACGAATGTGCTGGCAATGATCACTGGAAGGAGAAAAAGTGTCCAGGAGATCGCTGCGATGACCTGGTTTCAAGCTTGAGGATATTGGGTGATTATCAAGGCCTGCTGACTCCACCTCACTCTGTAGTTTCTGCGGCTAATCAGGCTGCTGCAAAGGCAATGCTGTTTCTTTCGGGGATTAATGTGGGGAGTGCATATTTTGAGTGCACAAGCGTCAAAGACTTGCCCTTAAACTGCTGTACGTAGTTCATTGTTCAGTTTCATTACCTTTTGATAAGCTGCTCAATATTGTATGTCGAGAACTAAAAGGTCTTCTTAGTTATGGTCATCACAAGGACAGTTGTTCAAGATTTTCCTTTTGGTTGTGTTTGGTAGGGTACCTTTCTTTTTGCGCATTGCTGGAAAGGAAAACAAAGGTCTAAAAGATTCTTGTCCATTATTTATTAAGTATTTATCAAAAGAGAAAAAAAATACTATTATATGGAGACTCAACTGATGTTCAGACATATGCCAACTTCTTGGATGGGTTTTGACAATTTGCAGGCTTTAGTATAGATAGACATCTGAGAAGGGGGAAGGCCTAATGCTTGAAGATGCTGTTTAATCAGATATGCAGAGGCTTGTGGTGTGGTTGAGCGATATTTAACTCATAGACATGCATTGGGCTCGTAGAATCTAACAGCAGGAAAAGATTTACTTGAGGCACAGGGTTATAAACTATTTCTGCAGCGAAGCAAAGTTGTACTGTAGTCTGGCATTACCTTTGATATTGATTGATACTGTTGTCAGTTTGTGGACTTTATCGTGTGCATTTTGACATGTGCTTATATTTATTTTTCCTGCGTCTTATTTTTGAAAGTTCTATTGTCATTTGTCACTGCCATTTTAATTAGCGGCACATGCTCATCTGAGTGGTGTATGCTTACATGCAGCTGGAAACATGCGTCACCTGATAGTTGAGGCTTGTATTGCCAGAAATCTACTAGATACATCAGCATATTTCTGGCCAGGCTATGTCAATGGACACCTCAACCAAATGCCTCATAGCATTCCTGCTCAACTGCCAAGCTGGTCTTCGTTCATGAAGGGGGCTCCACTAACTCCCGCATTGATAGGTGCTTTGGTTTCAAGTCCAGCATCGAGGTACATGTGCACATCCTCTGAAGATAATACCTGCTGATTGTGCCCTGATCCTTTTCCAGTTGATCTTGACGAACAGTTTTTTTCTTCACTTTGGCCTCATTACAATCAATTGTTTCTAAGGTTTGTCTCTGGCCATGACATCGAAAGCTGAAATGGGCGTGGCATTGGTTTGATATGTCTTCTGATTTAGAAGTGGTTACAATTATGTGTCGTCTCGAGTCACTATGGCCAACCATACATTTCTCAAGATGTGGTTCCAGCCAACTAGTTTATGATAAACAGCTGTTCTGATATTATTTGCATGAGCCGATGGAATACTCCTTGATAATGGATGGCTTCATTATGTGATCTACTAGCGCCTTTCATACTTTTAGTGCTGTCTACTCTTCTGTCCTTGTTTATTCATATTCTTTTTCTTGTAACTTAATCAAGGGAAAACCACTGAATTTGGCTCATGGTTTTAATGGAAGTTTAGCAGAGCTCGAGAAAGTGTATGAGATCGCCCTCAAAGGATGCGACGAAGAGAAGATATCAGCTGCTACCATTCTTTGTGGTGCGTCCTTACTTCGAGGTTGGAATATACAGGTGTGCAGTTATAAAAGATGCATTTCTTTAGTACCATGATTACTAAAATAGAATATAATGTTTCCTTTTTATGTTGTCTTGTTATCTCATTTGTTCTTCTTTACTAAGCACACCATCTCGCGATTCAATCTGTGCAGGAGCACACTGTGTGTTTCATTACTAGACTGCTTTCTCCTCCAGTACCAGCTGATTATGAAGGGGATGACAGTCATTTGATAAAGTATGCTCCAATGCTAAATGTGCTTGTTGTCGGAATAGGATCTGTCGATTGTGTTCAGATTTTCTCCTTACATGGCTTGGTAAGCTTTGGTTACTTGACTCAATGCCCTCCGTCTATATAAGTGAAGCAACTAGCTGCTTTTCTTGATTTTTTCTTATCAAGGAGTAATTACACATTGTACTGGTCGATTGTCTGCTCATTTCTCTTGCTAGTGGAAAATGTTACAAGTCTACTTAAGAGTGTTTGCACTGTAACATTTTGTCAGGTACCTCAACTGGCATGTTCCTTGATGCCAATTTGCGAGGTCTTTGGCTCTTGCGTGCCCAATTGCTCTTGGGCTCTCCCCACAGGAGAAGAAATCTCTGCGCATGCTGTGTTCTCAAATGCATTCACTCTTCTTCTAAAGCTATGGAGGTTTAATCGTCCTCCTCTTGAACATGGAGTCGGAGATGTACCTACAGTTCGGTCCCAACTAACCCCTGAATACCTCCTTTTGGTGAGAAATTCCCATCTAGTCTCCGCCGGAAATGTGCTCAAGGATCGTATCAAAAGCAGACTGTCAGAAGTTGCATCTTCATCATCTCCGAAACCCGTGTTTATGGATACGTTCCCAAAATTGAAAGTCTGGTACCGGCAGCATCAGGCGTGTATAGCTTCAACCCTTTCTGGCCTTGTCGGCACACCTGTTTGTGAAATTGCCGATGGACTTCTGACTACGATCTTCCGCAAACTCAAAGAAGGAAGCCAATCTTTAATTACAGTTAATTCTGCGAGTAGTAGTTCATCAGGACCCCGAAATGATGATGCCTCCATAAGACCAAAACTGCCTGCATGGGACATCCTTGAAGCTGTGCCTTTTGTGGTGGATGCAGCTTTAACAGCTTGCGCTCACGGACGTCTTTCTCCCAGGGAATTGGCTACAGGTCTGGTTGGTGACTTTGTCCGAGAAAAGACAGATAAAATAGTCTTGAAGTTTCAGTTATTTGTATGTCTTTCAGAGTGAAATTTTTTTTCTTTTGATGTGCAGGGCTTAAAGATTTGGCTGATTTTCTTCCTGCATCTTTGGCTACCATTGTGAGCTACTTCTCAGCAGAAGTTACTCGTAGTATTTGGAAACCGGTTTTTATGAACGGAACGGATTGGCCTAGCCCTGCTGCAAATCTAGCTAACGTAGAGGGACAAATTAGAAGGATTTTGGCTACTACTGGAGTTAACATACCAAGCCTCGCCGCAGGTAATTCATTCGCAACAAGTCTACTGCCATACTTTTATGAAGTGGAATAGTGGCTTATTCATAATTGCTCTAGTTTGATGCTTTACAACAATTGAATATTTACTTGTGCGTTGTTCTTACAGGGGGAAGCTCTCCAGCCACTCTTCCTCTGCCCCTGGCCGCATTTGTGAGCCTCACCATAACCTATAAAATCGACAAGGCTTCAGAGCGTTTCCTTAATTTGGCAGGGCCAGCCCTGGAGTCCCTAGCAGCGGGTTGCCCGTGGCCTTGCATGCCTATCGTTGCATCTCTCTGGACTCAGAAGGCGAAGCGCTGGAGCGATTTCCTTGTCTTTTCCGCATCTCGCACGGTGTTCCTCCAGAACGCCGACGCCGTGGTTCAGCTCCTCAAGAGCTGCTTCACCGCAACACTAGGGCTTAATACCACTTCGATGACGAGCAATGGGGGTGTTGGAGGTCTTCTTGGTCATGGATTCGGCTCCCACTTCTACGGTGGTATATCTCCGGTTGCTCCAGGAATTCTCTACCTACGCGTCTACCGCTCCATCAGGAACACAGTGTTCATCACAGAGGAGGTCGTCTCTATTTTGATGCAGTCGGTGAGAGAGATAGCATGTAGTGGCCTTTCCCGGGAGAGATTGGAGAAGCTGAAGGCTAACAGTAAGAACAGGAAAAGATATGGCCATGTTTCACTCACCGCAGCGATGGCTCAGATGAAGCTGGCATCTTCTCTTGCGGCTTCTCTTGTATGGTCATCCGGTGGGCACTGCCTGGTTCAGTCACTCATAAAAGAAACACTACCTTCATGGTTTATATCCGTCCACCGGTCTGAGCAGGAGGAAGGAGCGGACGGGGTGGTGGCCATGTTAGGGGGATATGCACTAGCATACTTCACTGTTCTCTGTGGAACCTTCGCTTGGGGGGTCGACTCAGCATCTTCAGCTTCGAAGCGGAGACCCAAGATCCTTGGGATTCACATGGAGTTCCTAGCAAGTGCCCTGGATGGGAAGATTTCGCTTGGTTGTGATTGGGCCACTTGGCGGGCGTATGTGTCGGGATTCGTGAGCTTGATGGTGGCCTGTACTCCGAATTGGGTGTTGGAGGTGGATGTCGATGTGCTCAAGAGATTGAGTAGGGGGTTAAGGCAGTGGAACGAAGATGAGCTTGCTCTTGCTTTGCTCGGGGTGGGCGGAACCGGGACGATGGGTGCGGCCGCCGAATTGATTATCAGAAACGAGCTATAGTTTTTCCCAGTACCCTTTTCACACTCTTCAGTTTTTTCCTCTTTCCATTCTGAAGAGACTGTAGATGCATTGTGTATATTGCTTGTAGGTCTCAGGAACAGTTGTACAAGAATAAATTTAATCCGTAGTCAAGGCCTATACAGTTCCACAGAGAGCGAAATTTCTCAAGACAGGAAGTTAGGTGCTTCTATAACCAAATTCTGATGACACTGATTCCCTGTTGAAGTTTATTCCATTTGCATGCAGAAGCTGATGATCATGGTGTTTAAAGCAATCCCACGAAAGTTCAGAGAGCCCGCTAAAGAAGGTGGATGTTTAATGGCGCATGTAACGCAATGACCGTCAGGAAACAATTGAGGATATTTACATTGAACTGACCAAGAGAAATTGAAATACAACCCGGCATACATCAGCATCGGCCAAATCTATGTTTTATTCTCTCCTCCTCATAAGTACAACAATCAGCCACATATCTACTATACCTCATTCGTTCCGTTTCCACTGCATCATAACCCGGTATGAACCAAATCTTGCGGGAAAGACGGTAAAACTGGAAAAAGATAAAGATACAAATAAACGAGAGAACAAAAGCAGGCAGATCTAGGCTTCTATCTAAGTCACTAAAACCAGTCTTATTCCCTGCACGGTCCTCGATCCTCCCCACTTCGCCAATTCTAATTACCCAATGGAAACTTCAATAACAGGAAACTCATGCGAACTCGCGATCACGAAGAATCAATGGCGCCACGAGGGTCCAGATGTAGAGACCACATGTGACCCACTCTGTACAAATGCGGACCCAAACAGATGTCCAACCCACATCGACCAGATCCGAGCTATCAGAAGAGCTGGTCCAGTCTGAAAGAAGCATAGCTGAGTACATACTAGCCAAAGCGAAAATCAGGTGGAAGAAAGAGTATGAATAAGTAACTGGCTGCGATTCTGCTTCCTTCTTATCCTTCTTATCTTTGCCTTCTTCGACATCATCTCCTTCAAGAAGAGGCTTTTTTGTGCCTGCAACACAAGTTTCATGATGTACTGAGCAAAGAAGAATAATAGCTTTAGCTACCCTTGCAAATTGGATGAAGTTTCAGGCCTAACTTCCTCATCTGTAATCAATCTTTGGATATATTCAAAGGACGAATATATGGATTTTGAAACAAATTCCTAAAAATAAAGAATTCAGTCAGAACCATTCGCTTCAACGATTCTCGAATAGAATCTTCTCAAGCTCTGGACAATTTCCTCAAATTCTAGTTCTCAAAACCAAAAACCTATGCAGTTTATAAATTACCGGACTTGGGGGAAGACGGAGGGGACAAGAATATTGTTGATGATCCAGCACGGCAAGCAGAATATAGTACAGAAAGAACTGTCGTAAGCATTCCAAGAATGAGGGTGCTGGTGGAGACTGCTTTAGACTTGTTATTTAGACCATTGCAAACATAATCTCGAGGTTCACAAGAGAGAGCAGTGTAGCACACATAAGCGCAATAAACTGATACCACCGCAGCAGGCAAGAGGCTGCCATTTACCTGTTCAGAATCCCAGAAAAATCAGTCTCAGTAACTTCAACACGTTTCCTGGCACATCAGTAAAATGAGATTCTTTGCTCTTTGCCAAAGAAAACCTCCCACAGTTATTGAAACATCAAAATTTGTAGTACTGGGACGGAAGAATATTAAAAAGCTATTGGTATTTTCCACAGTTCCTGAAAAAGTGCACAACTAGAACAAAGCCAAAGTCTCGAGGAAAGTTTCCTCAGCAGATAGAGACTCCTTGGAGAGCTGACTACACAGGAGAAAGCTATAGTATGAAAAGAAACAGTAGGATATTTCTATTAAACAATCAATCCCATGGACTCGTAGAGAATGCCATTTGATAAGCAGCATAATTCATGCAAGTACATGAAGTATGCAATAATACTATTATTCAAATAGCATTATTCAAAAGGTATACAAATCTAATAGGCAAGTATTCGAGAGCATGCTTTCTCACCGCAGGGTGAAGTGCAACGATTCCATTTACAAGGCCGAGGATCATTGTCATAACAAGGAAGAAGACATTGAGGCCACAGTCCTCACCAGAAGGATTAAACCATATGAACAAAATCCCAGAGAGAGTGTAGGCTGCAATATAGCACCCAATTGATATCACCAGCAAAGCAATATACCTACACAAGTCCAATGAGCCATCAGAACTCAACAACCACAGAAGCCTAACATGCGAAGGAAGGAAGAAAGATAGACTAGAATATTCAAAGACTCGAACTGACCATTTCTGTTCATCTTTTGCAACCCATGCATCATTCCACGAATGAGTGAAGTCTAGCAGCATAATCACTTGAACCAACAGAAATAGTCCTGCTCCAAATTTTGATAGAGTTTCTGCGGATCCAAGGCATTTTCTTGGGTCAATTACAAATTGTGACTGTGTCAATCAACGAGATTTCATTAAGCAAAGTCAAGATTCCAAATAAATAACACTTTCCTCCTTCCCTCCAACCATTACACCAGCCACTTGTCACCAAAATTATCCAACTGGTGAGAAAATTACACGAAGGAAAGAAAATCGTTAAGTAAATTATAATATAGTTATTAAGCAAACAAGCAAAGGGAGCTTCTCCTTGCTCGGCTGAAATTTGATTGATGCTGTTTTAGAGACTCTTTTTACAGGATTTAAGAGATGGTGAATGTGGAATACCAACTTAGCCAAATTTACATTCAGAAGGATCCTTGCTAACAACTGTAGAACAAGAAGCCCTTTCCTTTCTTAGTTCAATTTTTTTGGTTCAAAGAACCATTCAATTGAAACTTTTGATGACCAATTGGAGTACCTAAAAGTCCTCTAGTGATATGAATACATAAGTAAGCATAAAATTCCTCGCAGCCATACTCTATTTCCTACACTACTTGAGATCAGCAGCTTATTCAAAAGAATCTTGTGCGACTCCACTTCCATTTACCAACTAGTAACGATATAAAAGAAGTAAAATTCGATTGGAATTTATCGAATTTGACTCAGGGATTATAACACAATAACACTATGTATGGTAGAGGGATTTTGAGGGAAGATTAAGGTTTTTCAATGCGATGTCTTGTTTGGATGGACAGAAAGAAATGGAGGGAGAAGAAAGGAAGGGATTGGGAATGATTGGGGGAGAATGACCTAGATGATTTTGTATAGTGTTCAAATCCCTCCAAATCCATTTGACCATCACCGTAAATAGTTTTTTCTTCTTCTCACTTGTACCCTTATTTTACTTCTCTTTCTACATACAGAAAATGATATGCCTTTATGCATTTCTTTCGATTCATTTCTATTGCAAACAAAGAAAATATATTTCCTTCTCTTCTTGTCTCCCCTAATTATTTGAACCCGTTCTTTTCCTTTCTAATTACCTTTACCATACACCTGGTAAAGAAAAGAATTGGCAGATTGATGGAACCATTAGTCACTGCACATTTCTTAGAAGCGGATGTGTAAAGAGAATGACATCATAGAAGTAAATAGGATGAAGAACATTAAAAAGAAAAACAAAAGCCTACGGATACAAACCATAAATTGTGATGACCTCATTTGGCATGAAAAACATGAGGACAACGAGCAAGAGCCAGATAATCATCTTCGCAATCCAACAACCATGGTGCCACGAATCACGTCTGTCGCTCTGGTCTTTCACCCCGATCATTATGAGGGCGAGTATTGCGAAAAAAAGAAAATTCCCCAAGCTCACACGGAGGACAGCTTGTACTTGAAACCATGCTTTTGTATGCGAACCAGTATTTATCCCTATAATCAGATATCAACGACTTCATCACTACACTATAGCAATTAGCCTGCTGGGTGAAATGAGAAAGTAGAACTAGAATAATGCGCGCCCAAGTATATGTATACATATATTTGGAAGAAAAGAGCTTCAATTGGAATCCTTGGACAAATAGTCGCTCAGTTCGGCGAAATATGAATCATCGACAGATAGCCCATCTCCTACACCCAGGAACGACAATTCCAGACGCTACTCAACACGACATAAACAAGAGCAAACTTATGAGGAAAAGCATGATATCAAGCAGGATACATACAGTACTAGTTCCTAGAATTCCGTAATCGCCAATCTCTCCAACAGTGTCAATCCACCTATCAACGAACTATCACTCCTATCGACTCGCAACGTCGCAAACACAGCAAAGCGCATCAAACGAAACACAACGGTAGAGAGAGAGAGAGAGAGAGAGAGAGAGAGAGAGAGAGAGAGAGAGAGAGAGAGAGAGAGAGAGAATGGGGAATACAGGAGATTTTCTCGAGCAGAGGAGCGGCGACTTCTCTGAGAACCCAGGAGACGATCAAGGAGAGGCCGAAGAGGCCGCAGTAAGCGAGCCTCGCCGACCGCTGGGAGATCCCCCCCGCCACCGACGAGCAGAGGCCGCACGTCGCCGCCGCGAAGCACGACGCCAGGCACGACATCTCTCTCTCTCTCTCTGTAGGATTCTGGACTGAGACTGGTAGTTGGAAGCAGAGGTAGAATTTCAGACGAGTTCTATTCTATTTTGCTTGGGGAGGTTTCTAAAGTAAATCCCATCCGTTTCTTTCATTGATTATCTTGCGTCAGCTCCCCATCCAGGATTGCTCTGAAAATGACACCCAACGTTGGCAATTTCCGACGCAACCTCTCCCGTTTCAATGGATTTATATCGCTAAAAATCTCAAATTAATCCGTTTAGAACAAATTTATCATAAATTATTTTTTATCATAAAAAATTCCAAACTAATATATTTGTGACAAATTTAATCTGAACTATTTTTTTGACTATAAAAAATCATAAACCGATACACATGTGATAAATTTATCTCAAATTAATTTTTTTGACCACGAAAAACCCCAAACTCGATACACCTATGATAAATTCACATTTCATTAAATTGGATTAATATCACGAAAAATTTCAAGTTGATACATTTGTGACAAAAAGAGGGTAAAAACCCTAAAGTAGTACACCCATGAACAGTTGCGTGTCATCTAACTCAAGAATTTGACCGTTAAATTTAACGAAAATTAACGGATGATCGATTTGTCACAAGTATATCGGTTTAGGATAAATTTATTATAAGTGTATCGGTTTGGGATTTTTCATAGTAAAAAAAATAGTTTGGAGTAAATTTATCATAGATGTACCAATTTAGAGTTTTTCGTGATATTAACATCATTTCATTGGGCTAAATACTTTCAATTATACCATAAAATTTTTTTCGTCTCGTGAAAAATCTCAAATTTTGGGTCCGCTCTCGATTCTTAAATACTTTCAATTATACGATAAACTTTTTTTCGTCTTGCGAAAAATCTCAAATTTTGGGTCCCGCTCTCGTTTCTATCCTAAACTTTATTTGTCTCCCGAAAAAGACCTCGACTTTAAGTTCAATTCCAATTTTATCCTAATTTTTTATCACATAAAAAATCATCTAGTTTTACTTGAGTTCCAGATATGCCCCCATTAATCCTCCGTCTCAAATCACCCCTAGTGATCTTACGTTGAGACCCCCCAACAAAAATTGAAAAAAAAATCTTACGTGACATTTCCATGCTATTACTTTAGCTTCCCCTCCAAATTTCAGAGCCAAGAAAATGTCTTTTGGAGAAAAAATTTCCATATCAGTCCAAATAAAGTCCTTTTAGATTTGAAATTTAAAGAAAAATGGCGGATAAAGATTCAAAGAAAAGGATCGATCTAAGAAGGGTTGTCAACATATGACCTCGTTCAGATTTTTCATTAGATGGGGAGAATCGTCAAGAGTTTCCGACGAAATGCAATGTTTCGATTGAGGTCAACGTGTAAATCCGATATTAAAAAGTGTGTTAAGGTAGTTAGTCAACCAACCTCAACTACTCAGTCTTTCTGGTACAACGATTCACCTTCCCCTACTACAGAATCCAGTCACTTTGGCTTTTGTTCCTTCAAAGCAGATTGAACAGCTTTCCTCACACTGCTCAGCATCTTCCTTGCTGCTGGCCCTCCAGAGGATTTAACAGTTTGATTTAAGAGAAGAAATTCGCAGACATTTTCACGACTTTTTCACGTCGACCATCGCATGCGATTTGGATTCAAGTGAAAAGAAGAACGAACTTGCAGCAAATCTAAAAATGCCCAGACAAGTTTGAAAATTTCTAAGGATATCGATTACCTCGAGCAGGAGCGGACTCGCTCTTCGTTCACCATTGAGTCATGAACAATGGTTCATGGTGATGGAGTTCTTAACCATGATTGATATTCATCCATCTCATGGTGCAACTGACACTTGATTTTGACGTCAAATCCTTTACCCATAGGATTCGAACTTACCGGGCCGAGGATCGAATAACTAGGACTCTCATAGCTTAGAAAACGCCAGATCTCATCTGGAGAGGAGGATGGTGTAATCGTTTCGCTTTATTTCCGGAACTGTACAGGGATGAAATTTTTTACTTGTCAGTACTAGTACGCCAAAGCATCTGTATCATCGGCAATTTGCCATTGAGCCGAACCGGCTCAAGCGTGCTAGAGCGAAGGAGAACTTCAAAACTAGGAAAGACGGGATGGCATCAACATCAGCAAGTTAGCTACCATAACCATATGAAGCAGAAACGGAATTCTGTTGCTTTCCCATTTTTTGACATTGAGGTCATGTTAATTAAGGAAGAGAAAATTATTTGAGGTCTGCGGGTAGCTGTTGGAAAAACTGTACCGACTCGAATGTGACAACACAATTGGCTTAATCACTAAATGGTACTTTATATCAATGTTCCTGTGCTCAGTGGAGAAAATATGATATGTGCATGAGGTCTCCCATCTTATAAATAGGCATCATTTGGAAGCCAGTTTTCGCATCCAACAGAGCACTGAAGAGCAGAAAGAAAGAGAGGGAAGTAGACCGAAAATGTCAAGGAGCGTTCGACTTTCCGCTGGTTTCGCTCTCTTGGCTCTGGCACTGTCCTTTGTCAGCGCCTATGACCCGAGTCCCCTGCAGGACATCTGTGTAGCAGTCAAAGAACCTGAGAATGCTTGTAAGATTGTCTTTCCCATGCCTGGTAGAATTCCCAGTATTATTACATTTTGCTCTCTGCTTTTAGAATAGTCCTCCTTTAATTCAGGTAATCTTAATGGCTGCCCCAGGGAAGCTCGTTAGGCATTACGACTAATTCTTTCAAACCAGACATTGCAGTACATTAATTTCAAATGAAACATGACAACTAAGTAAACAAAAAGATACAATTTTCATTCTCGGCGCGACGTTATGTGTCGAAGGATGTGCCTCAAAGGCATAACGTCAGCCACAATTTCCTCTCTATGCAGTGTTTGTGAATGGAAAGTTCTGCAAGAACCCCCATCTTGCCACAGCAAAGGACTTCCTCTTTTCCGGCCTCCAAGTCCCTAGAAGCACAGCCAATCCCCTAGGCTCCACGGTCACCCCGGTGACCGTGGACCAGATACCAGGACTCAACACACTCGGCATTTCCATGGCTCGTGTCGACTTTGGAATAGAAGGTTTGAATCCTCCCCACACTCACCCTCGCGGCACTGAAATATTACTTGTCTTGGAGGGTACCCTGTATGTGGGCTTCGTCACATCCAACCAGTTGAACAACACCCTCTTTGCAAAAGTTCTTTACCCCGGAGATGTTTTCATTTTCCCCATTGGGATGATTCACTTCCAGCTCAATGTTGGAAAGACCAACGCAGTCGCGATCGCCGCTCTAAGCAGCCAAAACCCAGGAGTCATCACGATTGCTAATGCACTGTTCAATGCAAAACCTCCTATTTCCCCTGAGGTACTAGCCAAGGGGTTCCAGATTGAAGAGAAGCTGGTCGAGACGCTTCAGAAGAAGTTATGGTACTACAATTAACATGAGAAGCAGCCGATGATGTTCTCATCTCTGTGTACTTGATTCTGATAAAGTTCCTAGTTCAAGTGGAAGTTTCCTTGTGTAACGTCATGTATTGATATCAAGTGTAATAAGACTGTTGCTGTCTGCACCATCTGCTACTTTGAGCTTATTGTGATGAACTTGTTTCATGGTTGGAGCGACTCGATCCAGCACTCTGTTTTAGATTTTTGTCTGAAATTGGGAAGATTCGAGGAAGCATAAATATGGGGTCACTCTCATGGGCAACAACATCAAACGAACGCAAGCCTCTTCATTTCAATTCTCAGGCAACTACTCTTTTCACTTTTTGCTTTTAGAAATTTCTTTGTAGGGATGGAACTGATTCTCCGTGTCTCGCGGTGGTGACGCCGTGAGACGCAGCCCCACTGTGAGCAATGAGGCGCACGGGCCCTCAACGACCCTCACCCATACTCCAACAAGGGCAAGGTGGTTGCCGGCTGATTGACAGCCGGTAGTCTTTTTTACTTTATCTCATAAAGAATTAAGCCTTTCCTTCTATTGTTATATTCTTTTTTCCTTTTATCCTCTTACTCTTTTTAAAAATTTTTTATTTTTCCTTATTAAATTTCCAAATTTTTTTGCTGATGTGGCGCTTGGTGAGTGTCGGCAACAAAAAAGTATGTGAGCATTTTATGTTAACCAAATTGGACCATGTTAACATAAAGACTTGATCGTACCGATTTGATAAGTTTTTTAGAAAATAATTTTCCTTTTGAAAATTTTAGGACTCAAAAATGCACTATCCCTAGTTCTTAATCGATGAACAAGTGCTGAAGTAATAAGTAAAAGAAGAAAAAAAAGGAAAATGACAGCTACGATTCTGGCTTCCTCGAACATATATTAGCAAGTCACTGGTGAATTACCTAATTGATTTGACATTTCTCCTTGTATTATGTTAGGTACCAAGATAGGCTGAAACTCAAGATGCTAGCGAGGTTTCTCCTTCATGAGTTGCTGCTTAAGATGCTGCAGAGCACGGTTATAAAGTCGAAAAAACATGACTATCGATTCGTCATCCATGGAACGAAAATCTTCTGTTATTTTGATTCAATAGAACCGCGGAAGGCCCGACAGTACAAGCGAGTTGGAGACTTAAACTACCCATTCGGCGTAATTGTTTATCCTAAAAAAGATACAACTTCATTTTGCATTATTGCTGGATAATGATCAGAATCAGAAGGGTATATCCATGAAATGAATTGTTTGCATGGATGCTGACGCTTGATAGTGATTGTTCGTTACGGTTGGTTATCATGGTTGTTGGCAAGTCTTAGGTAAGTGGAAAACCTTAAAATTCGCTACTTTGACCAGTTTTCCAAGGTATCGAGATTCCATATGTGACCATACAACTGGAAAGGTATCTGTAACTGTCAGAACTTCAAACAGAAAGAGAAGAAAACTGTGGTTTCAATCCAATCAGCCAATTCTAACTAATCCAATCTTTTTGGTGCAACCATTCCTCTTCTTCTAGTTGAAGCACATTGGCTGTTGTTTCTCAGCCTCTTCAGCATATTCCGTTGTTGTCAACCGATGCTATCTTAAGGTTCCACCAGCCCTGATTTCACCATTTTGAGTGTTTAATTGGTGCAGTACCTACTACTACCAAATAGGCGATTTTGCTCTTACAATTTCAGCTCCTAGACTGAATTCTGAAATTTTAGAAGACAAAAGGTTCCTGAATTAATGATAACGCTGCATAATTCTTATCTGGAAAATTGTTGTTTGACAAAGATGATCCCCCATTTCTGTCCATTTTCATAAGGAACTCCATTTCATGCTGATACCATAAAGCAAGTACAGAGAGGACGATACATATGTATGACATGGAAAAGAGAAAAGGTTGAGCCGTTCTGTTACCGCCGGAAAAAAGATCCAGTTGCACTACAGCATATTATCGTCACCGTGAGAAGCAAGAAACATATATGTCCTCTGGCCAATGAAAGTGACGTTTGCTTAAGGAAGAGCAAATCAATTGATTTTTATATGTAGCTGTTGAACAACAGCACCGTTTACGTTTAGAATGTAAAGGGAAACAGTTGACTACAGTTGGAGAATGCACATAGACTCCAAATTCTAACTTAGCACAATCATAGATGGCCCCAGAGTACAAGTCAGTCGAAGACCAAAAACTGGTCGGTACGGCTTTGTTACTGAAGAAATTTAGAGAAAATTATACTGAGTTTTTTATTCTCCAGAACTACTTAATTACATGAGGCCTCTAGCCTTTTATAGCTGCTCGTCCAGCTAATTATTGTGCTAACTAATGAAACAACAAACCAGATATACTAGCCATAAATCTGGCTAGTATCTGCTGGTTGAAACAGAAAATAACAGCACCCTAAAACTTAGGAAACAAATCCCTAAAAGCTAACAAACAAGATCCTGAAAAATCTGGAAACAAAATAACCGAACTTCTGCTGCTAACTAGAAAATCTGGTTCTGATTTTCAACACTCCCCCTACCCAGCTTGCACCTTAGAGTCTCGAAACTATTTCTAGATAAAGCATTGGTCAGTATATCCGCTGTTTGATGATTGGTTGGAACATACAAGAGCTTCAATATTCCTTCATCGAGTTTTTCTTTGATGAAATGTCGATCGATCTCCACATGTTTTGTTCTATCATGATGAACCGGGTTCTTGGCAATCTCAATAGCAGCTTTGTTGTCACATAATAGTGACATAGGATTGGTATTAGTGAATCCTAGTTCATTTAAGACTCTTCTCAGCCACATGCCTTCACATATTCCTTGGCACATTGCTCTAAACTCTGCTTCAGCGCTGCTCCTAGCGACAATGGGCTACTTCTTGCTTCTCCAAGTAACCATGTTGCCCCACACGAAGGTACAATACCCGATTGTTGATCTTCGGTCCGTAAGAGATCCAGCCCAATCTGCATTAGTGAAAATCTCCACATTTCTCTCCTCTGTTTTCTTAAAGTAAAGCCCTCTTCCAGGACTTCTCTTCGAATCATCGTAAGATTCGAAAAACTGCCTGCAAGTGCTTCTCTGTTGGTTGGTTCATGTATCTACTAACCATACTTACTGCGAAACCAATGTCCGGCCGAGTATGTGAGAGATAGATCAGTTTGCCAACTAATCTTTGATACCTCCCTTTGTCTGTCAATGGTCCTTCTTCTTCCATCTCAATTTTATTTGTAGAATCCATGGGGTTGTCAGCTGGTTTGCACCCAAGCATACCAGTTTCCTTCAAGAGATCAAGAGTATACTTGCGTTGGGAAATTGCAATCCCTTTCCGTGACCGAGCTACCTCCATACCTAGGAAGTATTTGAGTTGACCGAGGTCTTTAACCTCGAATTCTTGTGCCAAGATATCCTTCGGTTTACCAATCTCCTCCAGATTGTCACCAGTTAGGATTATATCATCAACGTATATGATCATTATTGCTCTTCTACCTTCAGCTGACTTCTTGACAAACATTGTATGATCTGTTTGACATTGAGTGAAATTCAGCTTCAGAATGACCCTTGTTAACCTCTCGAACCAAGCATGAGGTGATTGCTTTAAGCCGTATAGGGATTTCTTGAGTTTGCACACCTTGTTGAAGCTCTCTTTAGTGTCAATTCCTGGTGGGACTTCCATAAAGACTTCTTCCTCCAATTCCCCATTTAAGAAGGCATTCTTTATGTCTAATTGCTGTAGGGGCCGGTCCAAGTTAGCTGCAAGGCAGAGCAACACTCGAATGGAGTTTAGTTTGGCCACCGGAGCGAAGGTTTCTTCGTAGTCTATACCATATGATTGTGTGAATCCCTTAGCAACCAATCTTGCCTTGAAACGATTAACACTACCATCGGCGTTGTACTTAACTATAAAGACCCACTTACATCCCACCGCTTTCTTCCCAACCGGCAATTCAGTATATTCCCAAGTCTTATTCTTCTCGAGTGCATGAATCTCCTCAAGAACTGCTCTTTTCCACTTGGATTGAGCAAGTGCCTCTTGGATATTCTTGGGAATTTGAATGTCGCTCAACGTTGAAACAAATGCCTTGTATTTCGGAGACAACTTTTCGTACGACACAAAATTGTTAAGGGGATGTAGAGTGCACTGTCTCTTCTCCTTCCTAAGAGCAATAGGCTGATCAAGATCATCAAGTACAGCAGAATTTTCTGAGTTTATAGGAGCATTACCTTCATCGAATGTGGGTCTTGAACTCGGATCTGTCTCTTGAGCCGGCCTTGATGTAGTACGGTCCTCCAACTCCTTTTGAGTTTTCCGCCTAGAGTAGACAATTACTTCTTTATTTTTGTCTTGTGTAGCATCTTGAATGGGTAGACATGAAAGACTTTCGGATGTTGGACGGCTGTCGCATGTTGGAATGGGTAGACACGGAAGACAAGCAGAATTTTGTTGTGACCCGAGTGAATGAGCAGTGTCCCAAAAATAATATTCCTCACAACTCTCCCCCTGAATGGTATTTTTGGAGTGAAAGGGCTGGTGCTCAAAGAAGGTAACATCCATGGTGGTATAAAAGCGCTTTGTTTGTGGGCCATAACACTTATATCCACTTTGATTTGGTGTGTATCCTAGAAACACACATTTGAGGGACTTAGGATCAAGCTTGCTGCGATGTTGCTGATTTATATGAACAAATGATGTGCAGCCGAATACTTTGAGTGGGATATGTGAGGCAAAACGAATATGTGGGTATGTATGAAGTAGCCTCTGAAATGGTGTTTGGAAATCTAGGACACGGGAAGGCATACGATTGATGAGATATGTGGCTGTTAACACTGCTTCTCCCCAAAAGTGTTTACGAACATGGGTGGCTAACATAAGAGAACGGGCGACTTCCAAAAGGTGCCTATTTTTCCTCTCTGCTACTCCATTTTGTTGTGGAGTATCTACACAATAGCTTATATGTATGATACCATGGCTATTTAGATATGACCCGAGCTGTGAGTGAAAGTATTCTCTCCCATTATCTGTTTTGAAAACTTGGATTTTTGTGCTGAATTGGGTTTGGATCATTAGGTTGAAGGTTTGAAAAATTCGGCCAATATCTGATTTTTCTTTCATTAGAAAAAGCCAAGTGAGTCTTGTGTGATCATCAATGAAGGTAACAAACCATCTAGAACCAGGAATATTGTTGACACGAGACGGTCCCCAGATATCACTATGAATCATGTGAAATGGATGAGAAGACTTATAAGGTTGCAAAGGGTATGAACTGCGAGAATGTTTGGATAATTGACACACCTCACATTGAAATTTTATGGAATTTTTTTTGAACAAAGAAGGTAGCAACCTTTTCAAGTACGAGAAATTTGGATGACCTAACCTATAATGCCACAATTTGACGTCACTCTCTTCCTTAGCACAAGATGCTACACATGACATCTTCTTGTTTTTCCACTCGGAGGCGTTAGCTCGCGGAAGGTAGAGGCCCTCATCCATCTCAAGACCGCCAATCGTCATCCCCGAGTTCAAAACCTGAAATTCACATGAGTGGGGGAAAAATTTAGTAATGCAGCCTAAATCTTTGGTTAACTTGCTGATGGAGAGAAGATTATAGCTGAGTTTGGGAATAAATAATACTGAATTCAGAGTGATATCTTTTGAAATAACCACTGATCCAACACCAGCCACCCTTGAGCAAGAACCATCAGCAATTCGAACACTAGTGCCGTTTTGACATGGATTGTACTCATTGAACACTGTGATATCTCCGGTCATATGGTCGGATGCTCCTAAGTCTACAATCCAAGAGGTGATTTTCTCATGTTTAGCACTAAAGGCATTTAGAGAATTACCTCGCTGAGCTATCGTTGCTTTGTACTAACCCCTTCCGGATGGGTTGCCTTTTGAACCGATTCCCGTAGCAGCTTTTTTAGCATCTCCAGTTGCTCTTTGTTGAAGGGACTCGAATCTACCGGAGCGTTTGTTTCGGTTTGGACTATGTTGCTTCTGCTCTCCCGATCTTGAGTAGGACGGGAGGTTGATGGCTTCCAATCATCCGGCCGACCATGAAGTTTCCAGCATGTGTCTTTTGTGTGGCCCGTCCATTTGCAATGATCACACCACGGACGGCCACCCCTTCGCTGGTTGTGGTTTGACCGAGTGCTTCGACCGTAGGATGGTTGAGATCCTCGGGCTATTGAGGCAGAATTTTCTAGATTGGTCCGATTGTTTGACGAACCAAGCATCACCTTTCGCCGAGTCTCTTCTCTCCCGACCTCCGCAAAAACTTCTCGTACACTAGGTAGGGGCTTTATGCTTAGAATTCGTCCACGTACCTCATCAAGCTCTTGATTCAAGCCTAACAAAAATTTGTAGATACATTCTCGATCTTGAATCTGCTTGTACCGCTTGCTATCTTCAGGACAACTCCACATCATATCTTCCAGCATGTCAAGTTGTTGCCAATGACGTATGAGTTGGTTAAAATAATCAATAACCGAAGATTCCCCTTGCCTTAGATCATGAAGAATGCCCTTGATCTCGAAGATGGCTGAAGTGTTATCTTTGTTTGAATAAGTTTCGTGGACAGCATCCCAAATCTCCTTCGCTGTCTTGTAGTACATGAAATTCTCCCCTGTTTCATTCGTCATTGAATTCAACAGCCAGGACATCACCATGTTATTCTCCACCTTCCATGTACGATAGTTTGGGCTCATCTCCTCAGGTTGTACGGCAGCTCCAGTAAGGTAATCTTCTTTACCTTTTCCGCAAACGAAAATCATGACAGAATGGGACCATTGATTGAAGTTGTGACCGGTAAGTTTATGACCGGTGATGAGAAGGTTTTCACCTTCGGATACATTGAAAGGTTGGGTAATCAGAGGAGAGTTCTGATTACCATGAGAAGAGTTCGGAGCTGTAGGGTATTTTGTCATGGTAGAAACACTCAGAGATATGGTGGAAAAGAATGGTCCAGATCGTGCTCTGATACCATGAAGAAATTTAGAGAAAATTATACTGAGTTTTTTATTCTCCAGAACTACTTAATTACATGAGGCCTCTAGCCTTTTATAGCTGCTCGTCCAGCTAATTATTGTGCTAACTAATGAAACAACAAACCAGATATACTAGCCATAAATCTGGCTAGTATCTGCTAGTTGAAACAGAAAATAACAGCACCCTAAAACTTAGGAAACAAATCCCTAAAAGCTAACAAACAAGATCCTGAAAAATCTAGAAACAAAATAACCGAACTTCTGCTGCTAACTAGAAAATCTGGTTCTGATTTTCAACAGTTACAAACCTTGGTTATAGCGATAATAGAAACTTGATTTCATAAATGTAATGTCGTGAGAATCACATCGCGTATACCCATGAAAAAATTGTTTCCAAAGTTCAATAGTGACATTTAGTTATGGACTGGTCAAGTGTTAGGAAATTAAAAATGATATACGATTTCCACTTTAATTAGTACTGTGTACTACTAGTACTTCAATTAATCATTCAAAGCCCAATGCTAGTTCCAACACAATCAGCCAATTCTAACTACTCCAATCTTCTGGTGCAACAATCCATCTTCTTCTACATCTTGCACAATTTTTTTCTCAAGCTGATTGACTATTTTTCCTCAGTCTACTTCCGCATATTCCTATGATGCCATGTTAGGTTTGTGGCCAGCCTAATTTTGATCATTATCCGTCTTTAACTAATGCAGTAGATGCTGCCAAATAGGCAATCCTGGTTTCCCTTGCAAATCCACTGTCATACACATGCTCCTCTTACATATGCAGACCAGACTCGGAAATCCTAGAAGATTGCACAAATCTCATCTTTAAAAGTAATTGTTACATTGACTGAAACTGAACTCCATTTCAGGCAAAAACTATAACACGAGTCCAGCATCAGGATCGAAATAAACTCTTTTGAGTGTGCTAGAGTAAAGTAGAGGACAACAACGCACGCATGAGTCGAAAAAGAGATGACTGTCTATATGACAGAAATTTGCCTCTAGGAAAAGATTGACTAGCACTGCAACAGCCCTTGTAGAATGACTGTAAGAAGCTGTAAAATGTGTTCTTTTGCTTTTGAATATGGAGACGAAAGTGGCCATTTGTTTTAAGAAGAGCAAATAACAGATTAGTGTGTAGCTGTTGAACTATTGTACTGCTTGGAATACAAAATGAATATGGCTAACTGATCAGATGTTGTCAAAGCTTTCTCTGCTTTCAGGTATGCCATCTATAAATAGACTTAGTGTTTTGCCTGGCTTTTCTCATCCCTCAAAGCACTTGTGTCAAAAAGAAGAAAGAAAAGCAGATAAAAATGATGAGCAGTGTCAGATTTTTCGTAGGCTTGGCACTATTGACTCTGGCATTGTTTATGGCTGACGCCGAGGACCTAGTACCCTTCAGGATATCTGCGTAGCAGTCAAAGAACCCAAAAATGCTTGTAAGCTTTTCTTTCCCTTTCTCAATCAAACTTTGTGAACTTATTAGCCGACATAGCCTGTAATTTTGCATTTCCACATATAGAACTGCCCTTTCTCCTTAACAAATGAGTAAAGCACTTAGTTTCGCATGCAATAGGACAATGAACTGATGAAGTGCACATGAAGTTAGCATTTTATCTTTCTGCAAAATTTAAGACATGCCTCTGACTGTTCTGAGGAAATTGTCAACCATTTTACCTAGAAGCACTGCCAATCCCTTGGGCTCCACCGTCACCCCAGTGACTGTAGACAAGATAGCGGGACTCAACACTCTTGGCATTTCCATGGCTCGTATCGACTTTGGAATAGACGGTTTGAATCCTCCCCACACTCACCTGTGTGGCCACTGAGATATTACTTGTCTTGGAGGGTACCCTGGGCTTCGTCACATCCAACCAGTTGAACAACACTCTCTTTGCAAAAGTTCTTTACCTCGGAGATGTTTTCGTTTTCCCCATTGGGATGATTCACTTCCAGCTCAGCATTGGAAAGACCAATGCAGTCGCGATCACTGCTCCAAGCAGCCAAAACCCAGGAGTCATCACTATAGCCAATGCATTGTTTAATGCAAAGCCGCCTATTTCACCCGAAGTTCTAGCCAAGGGGTTCCAGGTGGATGAGAAGTTTGTTGAGAAACTTCAAAAGAAGTTCTGGTACTACAATTAACCTGAGAAATGCTTCTGAAATCTTCCAGATTTGTGTCCCTGATTGAACAAATTTTTTTACATTATTCATAAATTTTCTTGTTCACCTATGAAGAAAATTTCCTCCTGTAACTGTGATGTATGGATGTCAGTGCAATAAGATGGTCATGCTTGCTAAATCCTCCACTTGTACTTATTATTTTCGGTTTCATTTCCTCAAAACCAGCCGAAGACAGTGAGCTTGGCATTTTGCCTTGAGAATTTCTTGCATGATGATTCACATGACAGGATGGTAGAGAAGGGAAACAGAGTTAATAAGAAATCCATGCATTTTCAGGCATATCCTCCAACTACTGAGAATTGATTTTTAACTCACGCTTAAATGTTTAGCAGCATCAAGCTATCTTCAACTCGAAACGGACTGCTTCATCATAGACCAGTTAAATCAAAATGACACTCATTTCAGGAGCAAGAAGACGGTAAGCCTACTGACAAGGTGCTTCTTGCATATGCTACCCAGTCAGCTTCATCAAACGGGAAATAAATTGTCACATTGGAAGATTTTCTTCTGACATATCCCGTCCTTTCCGAATACTTCCGCTTAGGCTATTCAAGTTTTTGGCAAAAGACCAGAAAACAGAGGAAGCTATACACAATGACATCAATGGAAAAAGACATTTCTTGTGATCGCATGGATAACAAAATCGTGAGGAACTTTTGCAAAACTTTATTTTAAGCACTTGTAAAACATGGATTTTAGTATTTGTCGCAAAGACAACACATCGGTGGAGGAAATGTGGATAAGGTCTAGCATCTTGAAGGATCAGATACTCTATTATCATCACATGGGATCATTTTTGTGTCTGATGCTTCCATTCTGAAGTTGGATCTGAGCCCCGAAACTTTGGGCCCATCCCTGATCGATGCGGTCATGAACGGTTCTCAGGCACTCGCCACAGACGTCCTGTGATAATGCTCCATGGCCATAGCAATTAGTAGAATAGATGCTATAATCATAGCTTGGCGTCGGTGTATCATCACATGAACCTTCTATGAGGAGACCTCTAGCAGCGACATAATACCCCACACATATACCTAACTGGACTGCATAATTTATAAACCCCGATTGTCTTAGGAGTAGATTTGACCGAATTGCAAGCACATAGTAGCCCTATGAGAATGATTGACAACATGTTGCAATGTGTACACGATATATGGCTCTCTATCTTCACTTTCCCCCTTATTTTTCTTTTTTTCGTTCATTTGAAGTTCTGGTGGAATTTCTATATATATGTGTGTGTGTGTGAGAGTGACATCCTGTAATCCGGCTCATTTTGAAGCCTTGAATAAATGAAAAGTCTCATCGATGTACTTCAGTCGAATCTCACTCGGAACCGATCCCTCTCGAGTAGACTAACCAAATGGGAATGGCTAGCTAGGAAAATCAAGTACGTGGACCTAAGAACTTGGTCATGGACTCACTCTTTGGCCATGAAAATTGTCGAGGGAATATTTTGGACCAATATAGGCCGATCCTAGAATAATTAAGGAACGATTTGGATAATACCCAACGCTTGGATCATGGGTGATTCCGTTCGACCTCGTGTGGGTTCCGAACGTCCCTGAATTATTTTCTAACGATCGTGTCCATCGGGAGTAGTGATTGACCCTCGCAATTGAATGACAACCAAGGTCGCCAGGGCTCGAGTAATTCTTAAACGTGATTTTAATCACGGGTCGATACGCGTAACTCCTAAAAGCCGCCCGTTAGTTTGAGATACGCTGAAAATTCTATTGATCGAGATTGATCGCGAATCGAGCTTCAGAATTTGATGTCGGATCTTCAGGGGTTTCAATAAATAAAAATTTTGGACGTTTCCTCGTCCTATGTGAAATTCCTTCGCGGTTCGCCCCAAAGAGGTTTAGGAAAAGTAGATTTGGACTGGGTATGGGAAATGACCCATTTGCCCTCGAAAAATACCCCATTTTTCACTTGGAACGAAGGGTATTTTGGTCATTTCCCCTTTTGACCGAGATTGACTAGTCAATGAGGGGAGATAATTATTTTTTTTCTCTTGACTTTGTGGGCATAATTAATTATTATTAACCTATATTAATTATTATATTGGCCTCTTCTTCTTCATTATCCAAGATCCCTCTCTCTCTCTAGCCCACTTTCTCTCTACCTCACTCTCCCTCTCCCTCTCCCTCACTTGGCCGAACACCCTCTCTCTCACATCCTCCATTGCCGAAAATTCTTCAAGCCTTCTTTGGCGTCGCTTTGGAGCGCTTGGAGTCACTAGATCGTCGCCGAGTCGCCGGCCGTGCAAGGATCGCTAGAACCGCCGCTTGGTTCGATCTTTTCCTCGACCGTTCAACGGACGTTTTGCAAGTTTTTGAGGTAGGATTGTTTCTAAACCTAAATTAGGTGACTAGGCTGCTAAAAGACCATGAAATTGTGAAGTTTTGATGATGAAAAAATTGGTGAATTTGAGGGTGGTATAGCTGCTGGCCGAAAATTGCAGAAATGGAGGAGAAATATGCTTGTTCTTGCAATGAATAGTAATTGCAAGAGGATATTTGTTTGGTCAAAGTTTGACCATGGTTACTCTACCAACCCTAGTTACTTTTTGTTCAACTATGGTTGCTTTATGCTATTTATTAATCATGGTTAGGTTAGTATTTGACTCTAGTTAATTTTGAACCATGGTTAGTTATATATTAACTAGGGTTACTTTTATGTGACATAAAATTGTTATGCCATTGTACTAATTAAATGTGGCATTAGTACTATAGTTTAGTACTATAGTAGAATTATTTGCACGTTAGAAAATTATTATTGTTTGGCCGTGATAAATTTCCACGTTAGTATAATTTTAATGGCACGTGATTTATAAATTGCTACGTTAGCATAATATGGTCGCATGGCGTGGATTGGATACTTTGGTAGCATAAATTGATCGGGTAGTCTGGATTAATTCTTGGAGTAGTGTGAATTGATCGGGTGATCCCAAATTATTAATTCTCTAACGTGAGTGAATCACGTGGTCCCGAACAATTCTGAGAAAATGAGAAGGTCGTATTCAATCAAGTCGTCTGAGGCCAAAGTGAGCCGTATTCGTCTGATTGTCCGAGACCGAGGAAATGTGAGGGTCGTATTCAATGAAGTCGTCTGAGGCCAAAGTGAGCCGTATTCGTCCGATTGTCCGAGACCGAGGAAATGTGAGGGTCGTATTCAATCAAGTCGTCCGAGGCCAAAGTGAGCCGTATTCGTCTGATTTTCCGAGACCGAGAAAGTAAGAAAGTCGTGTTCAATTAAGTCGTCCGAGACCAAAGTGAGTCGTGTTCGACTAATTGTCCGAGACTTGATCCGGTCGTGTTCCTATGTGTCCGAGACCGAGATCCGTGGGTCGTATTCCTATGTGTCCGAGACCCTGGTATATGTTTAGAGCCGTGTTCCATAAAGGTCCGAGGCTCAATGTTATGAACTTATTTGATGGCGGCGGAGTAACGTGGAATATTTTGGAGCAACGTGGGATATTTTTGGAGTGCCGTGGAATATTTTCGGAGTAACGTGGAATTTTTGGAGTAATGTGGACATTTATATTATGGCCTGATGTGTTAAAAACGTGCCCCGGAATACGTAGAATATTTTATTGTCGGACTAAGGCATGGAACGCCGAGACGGGAGTAACGTAGAATATTTGAGAAGGTGTGAGAATTTTCGAAGAAAGAGTGAAATTTTCTGGAATTTAATTGGAGAATTTTTAGGTAAGAAAGAAAGAGTTATTGGAAATTGTTGCTCGCCTAGATTGTGTCTGGAGGCACTAGCGACCTGATCTAGGGTTAGAGATTTTCCTACTGAGATTTTATCTCACCTCGTCGTGGGTTCGTTGTTTTCAGACCCTCCGCCGCAATGATCCGACCCAGAGATCGAGATGCCAGGAGAAGTTGTGGAGCCTTTGGATGCTGAATAGCCGCTTGAGATAGCGAGGATGAGGCTTAGGATAGTCGGCCCCTCAGTTTTGTGGAGTGTTGTATTTTGGTTGTGTAGCGGGCTTCGACCACGTGTTTTTTGTTATAGGTGGTCACGGGCTTGTACAGTGGCCCCCGAAGCCCTAGGTTTGACAGTTTGTAACAACTATGTATATATGTACATATGTGTGTTTTTACCATCTCAAGTTATCGTAGTGTTATTGGTTTTCTGTACGGAGATTTTGTTGCTTCCGCATGTGTTATATAATATTGTTGGCCTGAGGATCCTGGAGAACCGTACGCAAGCGAGGCCAGGTGGGATGTTGACGGTTCGTAGGGTTCGGGTCGTGACAGTGTGTGTGTTCCACCAACTTTTGGTTGGGAGCTAAGGTGCAGAGGTTCTCAAGTATTCAAGTACACATTATGCAAGACGCTTCTGTGACGTCCTCCCTTACCATAAATGTTTCTTGTTATCCTTGCACTTGAGAAGAGGCACCCCTTGGTTATTCCCATGGTTGAGAATTAAGATGATTTCCACAAACAAAGAGTTGATTTTGTCTGTTATAACAATATAAACTTGAAAAGCAATGGGTTGCACACCAAACTTCAACATGGTATCATTTGCATGCGATTTTCTCGATCTATGCTTTGACCAAACACCCTTTGCTGCCCAACCAGCTACGAGGGCTCAACTCTATAGCCATTTCCATGGTTCGTATTGGCATTGGAATAGGTGGTTTGAATCCTCTGCACTCTCACTCGCGTGGCACTGAGATTATGCTTGTCTTGGAGGGAACCTTCTATGAAGGCTTCTGTCACGTCCAACCAACTGAACAACACTCTCTTCGTGAAAGTCTTCAACCCTGGAAATGTTTTTGTTTTCGTGATCCGGATGATTCACTTTCGGCTCGATGTCGGACAGTCACGATCACCGCTTTAAGCAGCCAAAGCCAGGAGTCATCACCATAGCCAATGCATTGTTTCATGCAAAGTCGTCTATTTCCCCTAAAGTTCTAGCCAAGGGGTTCCAGGTGGATGAGAAGCTTGTTGAGAAACTTCAAAACAAGTTCTGGTACTACAATTAGCCTGAGAAATGCATCTGACAATGTCCTCATCTCTGTGTATTTAGTCAAACAAACTAATCCGTTAAGTCTTCTGATGAAGCTCCTAGTTCAAGAATGAAGGAAGTTTCCTTTTGTAACCTCTTGTACTGATTTCAGTATAATAAGACTGCGGTTTTCTACACCATCTAATACTTTGAGCTTATTGAGATGAACTGATTTCGTGGAACCAACGCAGAATACTCTACCATGTCCGACGATTTCCAATCTGAAAGCTTTACAAGCACAAACTCTTAATAGCCATCGTCGCTCTCGCTAAGGCTGCATAACTAACTAATTATGAGCAATCAGTAACTACTAACGGTGCGCATGGCAACACTTCTACTTGAGAAATCAACTTCTGGCCAAAAGTTGAGTTTTCCACTTTTGCTTCAAAAGTTAATTTCTAATTAGAGAAATTCGTTTGGTAATAGTAGAAAATTTCTACTTCTAAAATATTATTAACACGAATATTCTATGAAAACTTATTGTCGGCGACAGAAAAATTTGTACTTCATTTTTAAAAATTTTAAATTTCTTAAAAAAAATTATTATTAAAAAATATTATTTACTTTTCAAAATAAAAAATAATTGTTTATTTTTTACTCCGGCGATCGGAGACTGCGACAGGCAGTGGTGGTCGCGGTGGTGGTCGGTAGCGGTCAATGGCTAGCGGCGGCCGACTGTGGAGGTCGGCGGTAGATTGTGGTGGTGGGCGGGCCGATGGTTGGCAACAGGGGGCGGCAATGGTTGGCGAGGGGCGGCGGCGGGCGAGAGTCGCGGCAGCCGACGGAGGTCGGCAGTGGGTTGCCATGGTCGCGGGCAGCGGTGGGCGGCGGCGGCGCGAGGTTTGCGGTGAGCAATGGTCGGCGGTGGTCACGGCCGGCGGAGGTCGATGGTGGGCAATGGTCATTGGGCAGCGACAAGCGGTAGTCGGCGGTGGGCAGCGGTGGAGGTAGGCGTGGCCAAAAAGAGGGTGAGGTGAGAAGTATTTCTTGAGTTGAGAAGCAATTTGTTTAACTTCTCAAATTGGGAGAAAAACAACTTTAGAAATGAAAATTCATTTCAGAAGAAATTTTTTTTACCAAACGAATTTCTGCTTCAGAAGTTACATTATCAAGCAAATTTTTGCTCTACTACGAACATCCTAAACTTCAGATTTCCAGGAATCATGATGTTGCGTTGAGTTTAAGTGGGAATGAAGCGTCAAAGTATTTGTGTTTTGTGAGAAATTGTCATTGCTATTTACTTGCTATGTGTACTGGTTCGAGCGATTTGATCGACCCCTTTGTGTCCCTTTTTTCTTCCAAGTTATGTAGTTAAAAAAAAAAAAAAAGACAGCTATAGCGTAGTTTCCTCGAACATATGTTAACAAATTTGCTGAAGTCCACGTGATTATAATAAAGTTACTAGTGAATGGGCAGGAGAACACTTCAAGTGACCATATTTGTACACGGCACTCACTTTGGTGCCAAAATTTTTGCCGGCTCACTCAAGTGCCACCTCGGAGAAAACACGATCACTTAAGTGCCACCGGCGAAAGATTCTGGCCAAAATAAATACGTTACTTTTTATTTAAAATAATTTAGTGACATGTCATTTTTCATTCAAACAATTTAGTGACATGGCTTTTGGAAATAAAAGATTAATTCCATGTGTGCAAAGAGAATGGCGTCGCTCGGTCAACGTGGCTGAAATGTCTTAAACTTATAGCACTTAAGTGATCACATTTTACAACTTATGACACTTAAGTGATCACTTAAAAAAAAAAATTTGGCAGTCAAATGATCATAATTTACAACTTATGGCACTGAAAGTCACTTCATTGGCTAAATGATGTCATTTGTGCTTTGGAAGATGACTAGGATATCCAACGAGCCACGCGAGATTAGTTGATTAATAAAAAAATTTCCATGAATGATTTTCGGTCAGGCTCACCGGAATTGGACTGAAATAACAGTTTTTCAAAAATATTGGCACTTAAGTGACCCAAAAAAAGTTTTGGCACCAAAGTGAGTGTCGTACACAAATATGATCACTTGAGGTATCCTTATGCCTAGTGAATGAATCTCCTAATTGATTTGTTAGTATGCTTTTATTATGTAAGATACTAAGATAAGTTGAATTGCGGATGCTGGTAAGGTTTCTCTTGCATTAGTAGTTGCTTAAGCTACCGCAAAGCATGGCTATAGAGTTGAAAAATATGACTATCAATTTGTCATCCACCACCAAGCGAGTTGGAGACTGTTAGATGTATAAAAGGGTAAGATATTCTTTGGAGCTTTCTGTCTTATTTTGTATATATAGTCATGTTTATTGAATAATACAATATACGATTTTCCTTTCTACTTGTTATCAGAGCCTCCTCCCCACGATTGCCTTCTTGCGACTCTGCTAGACGCGACTCGGAGGCTAGTCACTCTCACACGACTCCCCCTTTAAGTGGGTTGGCATAGTTTATCCAACTCCTTCTTTTTCACTGTCCTCGGTGCTTTACCTTCCTCAATTTCCATTTAAACCTCATGTATGTTAGTAAATTAACAAAGAAATTTCAGTGTTCGGTGACATTCTACCCCGATTCTTGTATTTTTCAAGATCCGGCTGCGAAAAGGACGATTGGTAGAGGACATGAGGTGGGGAGATGTTGACACCTAAATTTTGATTTTTAGTAAATCATTCATTTAAGTATAAAATGAGAATTATCATAGTTCTCACAAAAATTAATTTCTCATGCACTACATATTTACTTTTTGTCAGTCATGCATATCATTGCATTCAAGCTAGAGGCAAAGCAATTGAGCTCAATTTGACAGAGGACTGGACTAGGCTTAGTTTGGATTTTTCGGCAGTCAAGAAGGAGTGTGTGCCGAAAATTAACAAGGCTATGGGAATAATTTTGAGCTTAAATCAGTCCATTTACTGTTTAATTTGGGAAAATCCTTTTAATTAAAAATGTCCATTAATTGAAAAAAAAAAAAGAAAGGCTTCATGGATGAATATTTTGTCTCCGGATCAAATTGCGATTATCACAAGTTGAGGGATAATTTTGTAAATAATGAAAATAACACGTAAACCCTAGCTCACCATTATAAATACACACGTAGGGTTTACATTCGGGGGAGGCCAATTCATTGAATATACGGCAAAGTTGAGGGAGGCTGAGAGGAAATAAAGAGAGAGAGGAATCCCGAGACCTCGAGGCTGGTCGAGCTAGCTCTCAACGAGTCCAGGGATGCTTCAAGCAATCTCAATGGCATCACTTCTCTGATGTTCCCGATGAAGCTATAACCAGTTGACGAATTCCAGATGAGATTGTTGACTTTCGCTATCTTTATCCCATGAAACACTGCAGATTCATGTTTCTACCTTGATTTCTTTATTATTTTCTCCGACCACCCACTGACAATGAACGAAACTTGCAAAGGGAGAAGCCGACAACGCATGGGAATAAATAACAAGGAAAGCAACAAGCGCCAACAATGTCCTACTGCGTCTTTATCCCGATGAGCCGCTGCCGATCTTGATCCGGGCCATAACGACTCACCGTTCAGAAATAATCCCATCGCGAAGCATTTTGTTCTGCAGCCCCCGGCATCCAGCTCATGCAGTCCTACTTCGCCTTCACAAGTCCAACAGACTCGACACCCGAAGTTCCACACTATCCAGCCTGCTGCCGCGCGAAACCAGCCACTGTTCAGCTGCTGTTTGGTGGCTAATTGACTCTATTTTTGTTACAAATCGAGGTCTAACTCAATTACTGTCTTGTAATAGAGTTTTGGCGCTATTTCGGAGTTCAATTCGCCACGAATCAAGTCAATGGGTGCTGTTTTTGCGAGACTTTACAGCTTGGTTTGGTGCAGTTTTTTTTAGCTCAATACAAGGTAAATTTTCTCACTTTGTTAAGCAATTATGTAGTCGATTGGAGTAAATTTGCATATGTTTATGATCGATGCATATTTTCTATAGAAATCGAGGCACAAATCTTATCGTTTGCTAAACAATTTTCTGAATTACAAGTTTTGATAATCAAGAGGAATCACTTTTGCGAGATCAGTTTAAAGTCTTGATTTTCAAAAAAGGTTTGACCTGAATTGAATTGATTCATGTTTTAGGAACAATTTTCAGAATAAAAAATCCTAAATCTAAATTAGAAAAAATCTTTTTCTAATAGGCAACGTCTACGTTGAGTTGGATAACCTTACCCGTTGCCATTCGGGTACGACCCTCCAACTTAGTAAAGACGGGAAGTTAGCGAATTTGATCTTTTTCCATTTAGATCTGATTCGCTATCTTCATGAGCCGATTTTAGATTTGGGATATCTCATTTTTTTTGAAAAAGTTGAAAGGCATGGATAGTCATGATATTGTTGATTGCTTTTACTTATCTTGATTGAAATATTGTAGATGGATAATATCTTGATTTGGTTTGCCATATATTGAAAATCCCTAAAGATTTTAGAGGGATAAGGTTTCTTAGAAACCCTATCTAGTTGAAATTTTTAGGAAGATAAGGCTTCTTAGAAAACCTTATCTCATTGAACTTTTAAGAATATAAATCAAGATAATGAAATCTTCAATTTACCATCATGTGACAAAAAAAATTCAAAAGGAAAGAGCATAAAAATCATATCATGCATATGCATTATCTCAATTTTGGTCATCAATATTTGCATTACATATCATGCATATCTCTTGCATATCAAGTCATATCTTGTCATATCATGCATATCTTGCATATTTTGTACCATACAACACATGTTCTCTTGTACATCTCATGTTTTGTATATTTCATATCCGCATACCATATTTTTCAAATCTCATGTTTGCATGTCATTGTTTTTTCTCGTATCATATTTCTTGGTGTCTGCATATTTGCATAACTTATGTTTGCATCTCACATTTGCATATCTAATGTCCGCATATCCCATGCTCGCATCTTATGTTTGCACGTCATGTCATTAATATGTTATACGTTTTTGTACCGTATCGTGTCAAGTCGCATGTTTGCATCTTATATGTCAAGTTTGCTATATTATATTCTCTTTTCCATTTAGATAGTTTCCATGTCATTCATGCATACATTTAAACAAGAGAAAACCTAAAAAATCACTCCACTCTCTGAACTTTGAATTAATTCAATTCGAGTTGCTAAACTTAGGATTTTCATGAAATTTAAGGTACCGAAAGGGCATTAGTTTTAATTAACTAATGTAACCAAGTCCCCGAGCACTTAATCTCTGATTCGTAGAAGTAAAGTAGTTCTCCCGCTATTTTGCTTAGGTTCCTAATCAACCTACCAAAAATGATTAGTGGCGACTCCGAATTTTAAATCATTTGAATTAACCAATGTTGCGATTTGGTAGGGCTTGGGAGAGTCCGTATTAGGTTAGTTAAATAATTAACTTGATAATCCATTAGCTTAAAAATTAATTTTAGGTCGCGACAGGAGACCGTATGTGCTTGAAGATGCTCCTTCCATTACATGCCCTACTATTGCTTCCCCACGTCAGATTCATTATCATCTTGGCCATCCTTCGTTGCATAGCCTTGAGAAGTTAGATTGTAGTTTTCAATCTCATTTTAGCTTAGAGTGTGAGTCATGTGAACTGGCAAATTGCATTGTGTCGGTTACCCACCTTGAGTCATTAAACAAGCAATTTCTCCTTTTTCATTAGTTCATTCAGATATTTGGGTTCCTTGTCATTTGATTTTCAATTTAGATTGCAAATAATTTGTTACTTTGTTGATGACTATTCCACAGTCACTTGGTTATACTTAATGGAAAGTGGTTGAGAATTTTCTTCTATATTTTGTGCCTTCATTTCTAAAATTCATACTCAATTTGGTATGAATGTTTAAGTGTTGCGTCTAACAATGCTAAGGAGTACTATTCTACACCTTTTTCTGACTTTATGACTCAACATGGTATGATTCATGAATCTTCTTGTTCTAATACACCGCAACAAATGGTGTAGCTAAAAGGAAGAATAGACATTTATTGGAAGTTACTAGATCCATGTTGTTTTAGATGAAGATCCCTAAAATCTTTTGGTCTAATGTTGGCTTGACTGCATGTTATCTCATTAATCACATGCCTTCTTTTGTTTGCGAGGAGGTATTCCATTTTCTACTTTATTTCCCAATCGGTCTTTGTTTGTCTAACCGCATCGTATTCTTGGTTGTGTCTTTTTGTTCGTGATCATCAACCTGGAGTATCAAATCTTGATTCCAGGGCCATCAAGTATATATTTTTGGGTTATACTTGTACTCAAAAGGGATACCGTTGTTATTTTCCGTCGTTGATGAAGTACTTTATAGATACTCATGTTTCGTTCTTTGAATCTACTCCCTACTATGAAGTTCTAGTCATTGTTTCTGAGGTGGATGAAGACTTATATGTAACCCCTATTCAATCAACTGCTCCAACTAATTCACCAATACCTGCACAGGAACCTCCTCTTCCCAAGGGCTATACTCGACACCTTCGAGTAGCTACCGATCCCCCCTTTCCTCCCGTCACTACTACATCATCTTCTTTAGTACTAGCTTATCACCTAGAGAGGGGTGAATAGGTGATTTCAAAGAACTTGCTAAAATAATGTAGAATTAAAAGAAATGAGTTCAAAACCAAGTCAGAATCAGAGCATGAACAACAATATATTCAATTCACACGTGTGCAATAAACTCTCAAATACAGTAAGTAAAAGTTAAGGGATAGAGAGATTTATACACGATGTTTATAGTGGTTTGATTAGATCAAACTTACATCTACTCTCCACGCTAATAGCCTACTGGCTGGTTTCACTTTTAATCTTCTTGAAGTTACAGCATAGTATGTACTGCTTCTACCCGAAGCGCTTCTACCCAAAGATGGTGTTGCTTATACCTAAAACTGATAGACCACACTATCACACACCCAAGCACTACTATTACACAGCTAACACTTCTCAAAGATTTACAATTGAAAGTTCATGGGAGACAACTATATAGAATCGAAGCTCTCTTTGAACTTTAAAATTTTCGACTCTTGATTTCACTTTGCTCTTCGACGCCTTGGTCTCCTTTTATACTTCTTCATCTCCACTAGCCATTGGAAAATCTTCGGAGGGATCACTCGCCAAACTTCATGTTTAGACGAGATCGTATAATAAGGATTTCATAGCCGTTGAGAAATGAAATCAGAATCTTTGAGGATTCGGTCGCCCATACAATCTAAATCTAGCTTTTCATAAGTAGAGTTCTTCATTTATGAAAGAACGCTTGTCTATTATAAGAAAGAAATTCCAGCCAGGTCACTAGCCATTGTGAAAATAGCTATTGTGAAAATGTTCGCGTCCGAATCTGAACTTTGCTTTTGAGACTCTCCTCGGAGTATGAGCTCATCGCCTTCTAAGCTCGCCAACGTCCGAGCTCACCAACGTTTGAGCTCGTGCAAACTTCAGATGCAAAATTTAAACCTTCAGATGCAATATCTTGAGTTTCCATCTTCTGGTCCCTCCAAGCGTATTGGCAACCGTGGTTCTACCTCATTGTTCACCTAATCAAGGTCCTTCCAAGCTTTGCTAAACTTTCCGTTCTAGGTTTGTTCGCCTTCTATTTAGGTCCCTCTAGCTCGCCTTCTATTTAAGTCCCTCCAGCTTGTAGACACCTTTACATCCAATGCATTGTTCATTATTGATAGAGAACTCATAACCTTCATATTTTCCGTCAAGACAATATCTGCATAATAGCTAATGCATCTTTCACCTAGTTTTACTTAACTAATAAATGTATTAGTAGCCTTTGATTATTTTGTCATCTTCAAAACATCATAAAGATTTTCCCTAACATCTTCAACTCCAAATCTGCCATTAGTTAACCCTCTTCTTACATTTGATCTCGATCTTCCTATTGCTCATCGCAAAAGTACACGTACTTGCACTCAACGTTCTATTGCAAACTCTATCTCATATTCTTATGTATCTCCTTCTTTTCAATTTTTTTTTTTAACCATTGTAGATAAATATACTCTCCCAAAGTTTGTAGGTGAGGCATTACAAAAACATGGCTAGAGGATAGCTATAAAATAAGAATTAAAGGCCTTACAAGTTAATCAAACTTGGGACTTGGTACCTCTTCCTTCGGCAAAACTGCTACTCATTATCAATGGGTATATATTGTGAGTCAATTCTAATGGTTCTCTTGCTCGCTTAAAAGCAATACTTATTGCAAAAGTGTAGGCTTATGCGTATGGGGTCGATTATCTAGATACTTTTTCTCCTGTTGCCAATTTTACATATGTTTGTATTTTGATTTCTCTTGCTGCCACATATAACTAGCCTTGTTTCAACTTAATGTAAAGAACACTTTCTTGCATGGTACTCTTAATAAGGAGGCATATGTGGAGCAACCTTCAGGATTTGTTGCTTAGGGGGAGTCTAGTGGATTGGTTTGTAATTTGAAAAAGTCCTTGTATGGTTTGAAAGAGACCCCACGAGCTTTGGAAGATTTTATGAGGTTTTATTCTCGTTTGGACTGTCTAGATGTGGAAATGATCACTCTTTCTTTTATAAATAGTCAAAGGTAGGCAAGCTGTTCTTGAATGTATACGTTGATGATATTATCATCAACGGAGAGATTTGGCTGGTATAGCTACATTAAGACTTTACCTTCAGCAATAATTTCAAACTAGGGACTGGGGGAAGTTGAAGCATTTCCTAGGAATTGAGGTAGCACATCCACGTAAAGGTGTGCCCTGGATTTGTTCACCGAGACAATTATGCTGGGATCAAAGCCTCTTGATTCACCTCTATAATAAAGAGTTAAACCGGTTGCTGATGGAGGAGAAACCCTTGATAATCCCGAGAGATACAGAAAACTGGTTGGTAAGCTGAATTATCTCACAATTACTCGATCGTACATTGTCTTTCCAGTCAGTGTGGTAATCTAGTTTCTGTCTTCCCCTCATATATCTCACTTGGATGGAATTATTCGAATTTTGACGTACTTGAAGAAGGCTCCAAAGAAAAGAACTGTTTACCAAAATCATGGTCATAGTAGAATTGAGTGTTTCTTTGATGCCGATTGGATAGGATCTCCAGATTATATGAGGTCAACTACCGTCTCTTGGACCTTAGTTGGAGGAAATTTGGTGTCATTGAAGAGTAAGAAACAGAGTGTTATTGCCCAGTCCAGTGTTGAGTCAGAATATAGAGCAATTGTACAAGTGACATGTGAACTAATGTGGATACAATAGCTATCGATTGAGTTAGGCTTTAAAGCTTCAGCTCCTATGTCTCTATGGTGTGACAATAAGGCAGCAATATATATAGCTTCCAATCCTATGTTTCATAAGAGAACAAAACACATTGACGTTGACTGTCATTTTATTTGAGAGAAACTCTAGAGAGGAATGATTCTTCCCAGTTGTATTAGGATTAGTGAACAAGTTGTAGACACCTTTACTAAACCTTTGGTGATGGGAGGATAGAATATATTTGTCACAAGTTGAGCATGACTAATATATATGCTCCAGCTTGAGGGGGAGTGTTAGAGGTATAAAAGGGCAATGAATAATACAATATACAATTTTCCTTTCTACAGGGACCAATACGGTTGAACAATTCACGAAAATCTTCTATTATTTTCACTTGACAGAATCACGAAATGGCCGACAGTGCAAGCGAGTTGGAGACCTAAACTGCCAATTTGGCGTCACTGTTTATCCTGAAAAAGGATGCAACTTCAGTTTGCATCATTGATGGACAATGATCAGAATCAGAAGGTTTATCCAAGAAATAAATTGTTTGCACGGATGCTGGCACTTAATGGTGATAATTCGTATGGATGGTTATTATGGTTGTTAGTCAAAGGCATATCCTTTCATAAGATGTTCTGCAATCCCCCACGTTTGAAAGGCTAAAACCTTAGGTAACTGAGCAGTAAAGCATAACATATTCTTTTAAACGAGGTCTTTGGAATCACCTGTTCACCCTCCTCTAGGTGAAACCGATAGCAATATCAAATATGGAACGCTACATAAGTTATATGTTGAAGCTCGCACAAATTTAATCCCCAATTATTGTGAGATATTGTTGCTGACATCTGCAAACTCTCAACTCCACAAGATGATATCGCTTCTGTCCCTCAGAATCAGATCGGACGAACATGGTGCGTTAGAAGAAGAAGAGACCCAATGAAAGATTTCTTGTCCTCCTCTCAGTAAGGCGCAATACATCACTCAAAATTCGTAGAGACAGATTGTCTCGTGCAAGTCCCTTCAATCTCTTTGTCTCGCAATTTGTACCGTCATGCACGTATATCCCCTGTTACGTTGGGTGATGACTCAATTGCCTATGGATAGTTAGATGCATTGTGAACCATTTACAGTGATCGGAGAAGATCTGTGTTAGGAGAGCGTAACAAAAGTCCAATATCTTTAATTAAGAGGAGCCCAAATCCGAGTCTGTTAACATATCAAGTGGAATCTATGTTCACTCAAAAGCTTAAGCTAATGAGTTATGGGCAAATTAGAATATAATAACTGCTCTGCACCACACCAGTTCTCTAACATAGGATTTCTGTAACACAACTTGCTTGTGTATTCTAACAATCTGGCCTTAGGTCGCTCCTAGCTGGGCCAGAAGCTCCTCTTGGCCATCAATTGCCACCGATTGTAGGACCCTTCCGTTAGCTGGACATTATCTAGTTAATGTGGCTTTAGTTGATGCGATAGTGGGGGGTATGTTTAAGATAAGGTTTGAGGACCCCTTGCTCTTCTTGCCATTCTTTAGCATGGCAACTGGACGTGATAGGAAAAAGTTTTGTGGACCCTCTTAAATATCTCCTTGCTCCTTGCATGGGATGAAACCGATTCGGCGTTCTCTTTCCTTGGTGCAAAGTGAGAATGGGCCTCTCGCGACCGAGAAACTATCCGCTTTCAACGACATCACATAAAAATGCTGAGGTGAGATGACTTGCCAAAGTCAAAAGATGCTGGTACTCTATGTCTTTAGATAAGAGAACCACCTGTTTCTCTGCTTGGAGGGAAGGACAAGAAGGATGTTGCCCAATGAGAGAAGAAAGTTAGATATGGGGATGAATAGGATGAGAGTGTATCTGTGTACGTATTGTGTATACATACCTAAATACGGATCCGACAACATGGTATCAGGAACTCGAATGTCGATAGGGAGTCGACTAACACATTCCAAATTAATTGTGGAACGTGTTTAAGTTGGTCCAAAGCTAAGGAAGGATCTGAAAACATGTTCAAACCAAAACTCGCGTCAAGCATCTCTTCGAGACATTCAAAGGAAAATCAAGAGCAGGGTAACCTTTTGTAACGAGTGATGATGAGCGGATTGATGATTGAAGGCGATGGAAAGACAGCAAGCGCACGTGAAACAAGCTAGTCATGAAGGGTGCAAGTGGACCCAAGGGAGGACTCACTGATATTCTAATATGTCTATGCTTGGTCCAAAAGGGGGAGACACAAGCACACACACGTGGGTTTATATATACAGACGCAACGAATTTGTGTTTCTTGAGATGGATGCTTGGAATGGTCATGGGGAGATCAAGAAGGGTGTACGCGAAGTTGAAGAGAACGGTGAGGCAATAGAGAGGGAAGTTGTACATTATGAGGGTTTGCATCTCTATGCTTCTCTGTTGGCACAAACAATCTTAACTTCTTGTACTGTTGATGTGGTTCTTTGATATACATGAAGACCTGAGTGACCTTGTCCTCCCCAAAGCATGATCTCTCTCTCTCTCTCTCTCTCTCTCTCTCTCTCTCTCTCATGTCAAAAGTATCTTGTGGAGGTGGATGGTCTTTTGTGAATCCGCCACTTCAACTCCAACTTCCACTTTCTTGGCTGGCCGATAGAAGGAAATGTGAAGGCCTCGCCAAGATGCAAAGAAAGGGCTTGGTTAGTCGTTTATTTACTTGGTTAGTCGTTTATTTACTTGCATATATTAGGATTAGGTGCACAAATACAATGAAATAGAGAGTATGTTAGGATTAAGCGGCGCACAAATATAACGAAATAGAGAGTAAATGTGAGAAAAAAGAAATCTAGATACAAGATTTATCCTAATTCACCCATAAACTAGGGCTACATCCAACATATGATTTTACAATAATTAGCACCTCTCATATATCTGTTACAACTCTCAATTACAAGAAAAAGAGATTATATATAGGTCACTCAGTTGCTATTCATGAGCTTAAACTCAAACTACTAACAAAATACGAGTCTAAACTATAAAAGCCATCTAAAGTCCCAAGGGCACTGCCCCCCGCCAAACCTGCTAGGACGCCCCTCGAAACCCCACCTGCTCACTAGGAGCTTCACCCCCGTGTCATCCCGTTGATGGGAAGTATGAATCATATCTCAATAGCATGCACGTGCATATCGAAACCCCATAGTTTCTTGAGGCTGAGCTGATCGTTATTGCTATTGAGAAAACTTTGGTTATATAGACAACGGAATTTGCTCATGGTTAGATAGGGCATAGCTCATTACCTTAAGTTTCCGAATTAAGGTGGGTCCGGCTAGGCGAGTTGACGATTTTGAGGTTTGGGCTCCTCTTTGGTTTTCCCATATGAAGGTACTAGTTCGTGGTTGCACATCCAAAAAAAAAAAAACAAATAGGTCGATTTTTCCGAGTACTTGCTTCGTCGAGCTTGAACTGCAACTCGAATAACTTGCCTATCTAATTCGGGCGGTTGAGAGTTTACATGTTCTAGTATGTACTTACATACACAAATAACAAACGGATAAACAAGACCATCTTTCAAATTTGTCGTAATCTTAGAGGTTGAGTTGAGGCGCCAAGCTTGGGTAGGAGCCTTAACTCTTCCTATTCGAGACAAGTCGGATCTAAAAAATCAAGCTAGTTGAGCTCAAGTCCTAAAACATATTGCATTTGTGCCAATTTAATCATAAACCTTTTATTTGTGTCAATTTATTGGTAAACATATTCGCACTTTACCTCTCGCCAATTTTAGTTAGAAATCATTGACATGGATGTCAGCCGTTCCACGTGGCACGGTTGACGCTAACGTAAATAATTTTTAAAATTTTTAAATATTTTTCAATTATTTTTTTCTTCTCTGTTTCTTCTTTGTTTTTCACTGTGGCCAATGAGGGTCCTTGGTGTTCACCAACCATTGGGCAAGGCCATCGCAGACTCGGGCGAAGGCAGCCTCATCTACGGCTAGCGACACCATGGTGAGGTTGGCCTCGCCTAGATTCATGCAAGGCAACCTTGCACGCAGCTGCGATGGTCGTGATCCTCGTCGGCCGGCGAGGGTCTCATCTAGTGACCGCCGAGCTCCGAAAACCCTCGCCAGTCATAGTGATTAAAAGAAGAAAAGAAATTAGAAAAGAAAAAACTAATAAAAATTTTAAAAAAATATTTTAAAAATTAAAAAATTTGTCCATGTTAGTACTTGCCTTGCCATGTAGGATGGCCGGCATCCACGTCAATAATTTCGGGCCAAAATTAGCTAGATGGACTCTCGATTGGCAAAACGTGAAAAGATTTCTGACTAAATTGAAATAATTGAAAGATTTGAAACCGAATTGACACTGATTGATGAAAGTAAGTATTATGTATGTTTCTGGACATCTAGGGATCTACTTACAAGCTCAAGGGTTTTGTTACCTTCTTTGCTCCTTCTCTTCTCATCTAATATAGCGCATTGCCCATTAACCAAGTTAATCAACAACTCAATGTCATACCATCAGTTTCCAAAATCCAGGTAATCAGACATTCCTTCAACGAAGATATGGTAGCAGGTAATCGATGCACTTTTGGGGATTAGATTTTCCAATTTACCCAACGTTATATGGACCCTTTCCCCCACGTTTGTTCCTAATTAGTCAATTTAAAATTTAGAGGAGCCAGAATTGATTACGTACAAATCTTTCACATCGGCCTCGTCGGAACAGCGAAATTGCCTAAAAAAATGCCTGATGTATCTTGGGATTACAGCATGAATCTGTTTATACGTAGCATCTAGTATCTATTTCAAGAGCTCATAAATTGGGGTCCATAATTTTCTTAGTGATGATTGCATGGACAAAGCTTTTTAATCTTATCTAATTATATTAGTTGATTGGGTTCCGTGACCAACTGTTTGAATAATGTGAAATAAGAACAGATGCAAATGATTTTTCAGTGTAACTTGCCAAGCAAGGCTGATTGGGGGCGAACAAATGAGTGGACTAGGCAGGTCTGTACGAAATTTGTAAAGCCCCCTGGTCAGGAATTGCCCAAGAGCTAGAAAAAAAACACAGTTTCTTAGGCAACCCGCCTAACCTTGGCCCAAGATGGTTTTGAACCCAAAAATACATTCTAGCTCAATACGTGACGGGCCCTTACCCACGATTGCTTCTTGCATTGTTTGCTTGAGTAATTGTAGATGCCCGCGCTAACATGGATGCCGGTGCCGACATGGATAATTTTTATTAAAATTTAATATTTTTTCAAATTATCTATTTTTTATCTTCTCCTTCTCTAGCGACCAGCTAGGGGCGAGGGTTGGCAAGGTCGACCTTGCCGCCCACTAGCGGGGTTGGCCTCCTTGACGCCGGGTAAGCTCAACCTCACCATGGCTGGGCTAGGTCGGCCTCTCCAACCACTAGCGAAACGAGGGCGAGCTCAACCTCACTAGATCCGGCGAGGCCCTCGCCTTTGGTTTATCATCAATTCAACATTCAATTGGAGGAAGAATGAAAAAAAAAAAAAAAGAAACGTATTTAGAACTCAATTGGCCAAAAAAAGTTTATGACTGAATTGACACAATTACAATAAGTTTTAGACTTTTTTAGTGATTTTCCCATGACAATGTCCTTCCATATGAATAAAGCACAATGAGAACAAAGCCCTCGCAGTTTCTCCTTCCTTCTCTCTCCTTTGTCTCCTCTGCCCGCTCTCCTTCTTTGTGGGAATCGCTCAACCGCACGATGACTAGTATCTCATCTTTGAGGGAAAATTATCGAAAAAGTCCCGAACCTATTGTAATTGTACCAATTTAATCCTAAACTTTTTTTTTTTTGTCAATGAAGTCTTAAATCTTTTTTATTTGTGTCGGTTCGGTCCATCGAGTTAGCGCCGACGTGGACGTCATGCTGATGTCAAATTTTTTAATATTTTTCAAAATTTTTATTTATTTTATTTATTTTCTTCCTTTCTTTCTTTTTCTTCTCCTAATTTCTCCAACCGATCACCAAAATAACAGCCGACCGGAGGCGAGGGCCTCACCATATCCGGCGACACCAAGCTCACCCTCGCTTCACTAATGGTTGGAGAGGTCGACCTCGCCCTACTATGACGAGGCTCAACCATGGTCGAGCAAGGCCGACCCCGCTAGGCCCACGGCTGGAGGAAAAAGGAGAATAAAAAAAATATAACTCAAAAAATATTATATTAGTTAAAAATGTCCACGTCGGTGTCATCGAGCAAAGTTGGCTAGATGGACCGAATTGACATAAATGCAAAAGGTTTATGACTCAATTTGCAAAAAAAAAAATATATTTTATAACTGAATTGACACAATTGCAATAGGCTTAAAACGTTTTTGATAATTTTTCCAATCTCTGCCCCGCCACTCATTCTTTTTTTCAAAACTTTTACCTCGGGTGACATGTGTCCACACGGATAAAGTATTTTCCAACTAGGAGTGGAGGAAAATATAGTCTATAAAAAATTACGACATACTCGTGTATCAATGTGAACATTCCGTGACGAAATATTTGATCTTAACAATAATGCCTAGAGGGTGTTGTTGGAATATTACCCACACGTTAGCATATTGAAAAAAAAAAATACATAACACTATTTTTTGTAACTAGAAAAATAACAACTTGGAGAAGGCGATGACAACTTCAATAATGATCAAGTCAATCAGCAAACGATGATACAATTACAAATCAAATTGCTATAAAATTGTAATAAGATTACACAGGAAGTGAGGTATCGCTAACCGAATCTCCTTAAGGCGATTAGTTCTTGTCAACGGTGTTGCGCAGCTTCATGAACTATGTCTCCCAATATACAACATCTCAAACCCATTTAAATTAGCAGTATGTAAATAGGACTCTGTCGAGCACTTCTCGAAATCTATTAAAGTGAAAAGATGAGAGGTATTTCTCCTTTGAATCTTGTTTGAATGTATGGAATAAAGAATAGATCAGCTCATTCGTAAAGTTAGGAAATTCATGTACTCAAGAGATACATGAATTTAAGAAATTCATCGATTAGAAAGATTCATGAATTCAAGAGATACATTAATTAAAAAGATTCATGAATTCAAGAGATATATGAGTCAAAGAGACGTGTGTCGTTTGCTCACTTTTATTGATTCATTGACCCATTGATGACAACAGGTGTCACTAGCGTTGATCGGCCGTCCTCATCCTTTTTACTGATAGAAAGTCACTGTGTATCAATCATTCTTAGTACTTCCCTTACCTCCACAAACACCGGAGAGACAAAAGATCCCTAAACTCATATCTTATGATTGTCCGAGCAATGCCAAATCTACGAGACCTATTCGTCGTCCTATCTTGTTCTTATCTACAAGTGAAGTAAAGCGTTCATGTTAGTAAGAAAAGGCCAAAATATGATTTGATATCGACTTGCGACCCGATCTACAGAAGAACATGATAGATCGAGACGAAAACATACGAATCAAAGCAAACCCTAGAATCTTGACCAAAGGCCATTCGTTGAACGAGGCATGAAGACAGAAGGGGATTATGGTAAAGATCATCTGCTTCCACGAAAATAAGCGGGGGGAAAGAACAATGTGATCGAAATCAAAATAGCCATTGACCAACTCCGCGTCTCTCGTAACGTTTACGTGCACAAATCATTGAACCGAGAGAGCAAATGATGTCCTGTAACTTTCCATCGTAGTGGACTGGACAAGATGATATGGTCAGCGATCATGTCAGGACAGCATAACACAGGTTCACGTGTACAACGACGTCGTTCGTAGCACTTGCGATACAGTGATTGATGGTTGCATCCGTTTGATTCTTATGTTGTCGTCTCCAAACTCGAAGTATACAGAAGATTGATCAACGCGACTGATCTGATGAACGCGAGGCTTGAATGCATGCGTCACAGTCAACCTTATCAAGTTGCGGGTTCTTGAGCTCCCTGGGATAATAATTCAGTCCTAACGGAGCCAAGAGGGGAACGAAACAGATTGCTTTGTCCTGTCTGGTTTCGTAATCTTGATTGAAAATGGTGTTGACCAAGAACACTTGGTACAAGAACTGATGACTTGCGCGTGCTAAACCAGTGGATCAAGTCGGATTTGTGTCGGATCAAAAATGGTTCAATCTATGTTGAACAATTTAATCCATTTTTATACAGTACAAACTTAACGATCCGTATCCGACTCAATCCATACTCGACTTTATCTGTATTACTTAAACATTTCTATACTTAACCAAATCATGAAATACTTGTTTCTAATAATTTGTTAAAAAAATGATATTGTTAAAATACATTTGTGCAATACACTTTTAGTGAATTTTTTTGTATAGTTTTTTAAATTATTTTATATAAAAATAAAAAATAGTAAATTTGTATTTTCTTTTCCTTTTTGACACTTCGAGATCCGGCGGCTGGAGACGGAGACCGCGATCGGCGGTCGTGGCGGACGGCGGCACACGGACAAAAGAGATTATCACCTGGGAACTAGAGCTGCCAAACAGTGGCGCACGGATGAGAAATACGGACACGCATGAGACGTTGATGTGATTTTTGGAGCTTTTGTTTTTTGAGAAGGAATGGACGGACGAACGAGTAAACATGCTTCGTCGGTGGGAGTCTAAGAAAAGAGGAGGCCCGGCTACAGTTTTTTGGGGGCGATAAAAGGGACGTTGCCGAGAGAGAGAGACGTTCTATTTCTGTGAATAATTTTATATTTTATTTTTAAATTTTCTTTCTTTCACAAAAGAAAAAATCAAAAAGACATAAACTGATAAATTTTACGAGCAAAGTGAATGGTAAATGGGTCGGGTTTGTTTAGCTAAATGGACAAACCCGTTTACAATCCGCATATACTTAGGCTCTACTAACCGATATTTGACTCATTCTATTGAATATGAGTTAAGATATGGGTTTTTAACCCATATTGACACCTCTAGTGAAAATTGTCTAAAAATCGTAAACCTATTGTATTTTTGTCAATTCATTCCTAAACCTTTCAATTTTGTCAATTAAGTTCTAAACTTTTTCACACTTATCAATTGAGTCCATACAGTTAATTTTAGCCGTAATTCACTAACATAGATACCAATCATTTTACGTGGCATGGCCGATCGACGTGGACAATTTTTAATAATACTTCAATTATATATATTTTTTCTTTCTTGCGTTTTTTTCCCTTTCCTTCTTCTTTTTGCCGGTGGCCGATGACCAGCCACGGGCAATGGCAGGCCACCAACCATCACCAAGAGCACTAGTTGGCCTTGTCCGGGCGAAGGCGAGCCTCAATGAGGGATCCATGCTCGCCCGATCCGGCAATGGGAGCCCTCGGCGGGGCTTTGACCTCACGAGAAAATTACTAAAAAAATTCAAAACCTATTACAATTGTGCCAATTTAATCCTAAACATTTTTTTAGCCAATTCAGTCCTTCCAATCAATTTTGACCGAACATTGTTGACGTGGCACGACCGGCGTTGACGTGGCAAATTTTAGTTATATTTTAATATTTTTTGAATTTTTGAATTTTTTTTCTTTATCTTTTTTTCTTCTTCTTCCTCCAGCTAGCTGTTGAGCTTGGCAACCGGCCATAGGCAAGGGATGGCGAAGCTCGCCCGGATTTGGCAAGGTGCAACCTCACCGTCGCCGGGCAAGGTCACACTTTCTAGGGACAAGCTTTGCCGGCCCTCGCCTCCGGCAAGTCACCAAGCTTGGCGACCAGCTGGAGGAGGAAGAGAAGAAAAAAAAAAAAAAAATGAAAAAGGAAAAAAAGATAAAAGATAAATAGAAAAGCAAAAAATTCTAAAATATCCGAAAATACTATTAAAAATTAGTCACATCAACAATTTCCTGCCAAAATTGGCCGTGTCACCGAATTGGCACGAATGCAAAACGTTTAAAATTGAATTGACACGATCACAATAAGGTTATGACTTTTTAGGAATTTTCCCAACACCAATAGACCATCCATTTCTAGCGATATTAGAGAAGATGGCCGCCAAAAAATAAAGAGAATAACACGCACGTCACGTATGCCTACAAACACACACACACACACATATATATATGTGTGTGTGTGTAGGTAATAAAATATGAAATAAGGGAGAATAGTGTAGATTGGGAATGGCCATTTATTTCATTAAGGTTGGGGAGTAGATGATTGCTATTTAAACGAACATCGCCATTCAAAAACTGGATACAGAGGAGGTGTCTCGCCATTCATTCGCAGCTCGTCTTTTGTTACAAGCCAGGTGCTTCGGGTAAGGTTCGCTTAACTAGGACAACGGAGTACTTGCGGCGGTGGCGGCGGCCGACTCATGAAAAACGCATTGATTTGATTCTGATGGACTTTCGCGTGGAGCAGGTCATCGAAGTGTGCCGCTGTCCAGATCCCTTCCCCTTCCTCCCCCCCTTCTTTCGGATTCCATTCTTTTCCTTACCCTATCTTGTCAAGCCCTCAGTCACAACAATGATGTTCAAAGACAAAAACCCTAAGCAAGTCAAACAAAAATTCTAGGATGGGACTGAAAAACGCTTGATAATTCAGGAACCAAACGATTAAGTATCTCAAAAGGGCAAAAAAAAAAAAAACAAAAGAAATAAAGTAAGATGCATCGACTCTCGCACTGGAAATCCAGCAGATATAACTCAAAAAAGGGATTTATTCTGTGAAGCATTATGATCGTCTGTTTTCTTTGTGCTGTCCTTGTCTCGCATGGGACGAGATTGGACCGATCGCTCTTTTGAATCACACACGAAGCACATTATGCATCTAGAAGCAAAACAACATGGAAAAGGAAGCAAAAATGAATAGGAGTTAAAAAGAGGAAAGGGACAAACACACGTGCCAGATGAACACCCATATTCTTGTCCGCTGATGATTGCGGACAAAGGGTCATGGAAGCTTTAGAAAATGATTGCCATGGATCTTTTCAAGTTCGTGAAAGATGCAAAGCCTTAAAGCTGATTTTGACTGATAATTCCAACATTTTTTTTTGTCAAATTAAGTGAGGCTTAAACAAGAGGCCAAGGGATGAGTCCATGGATGAGACCTTTGAGCCTTTTCTTGTGTATGGAGATTGAAGTGAAGTGGGTATAAAGGAGCCACCAAATATGATGTTTTTGGAATCATTTGGCATGGACATGACCAATTACGAACAATAATTGATTCTTTGGGCCCACCAACACAAATTGTTCTCTTCTTTTAGTAATTTGGGGGAAAATTTTGAAATAAGAGCATGAAGGGACGTATTTTTTTTCAAATAAAAGTTTGAAATAGACTTTATTTCAAATAAAAGCCTCAAGTGCTCTCATTACTTTAAAGAAGGATTTGATCAAGAGTATCTTCGTCATTTATATTTTCTGATTTTTTTCCCTTTTTTGTCCTCTCCTTTTAGCCGACGGCCGACCATCACCCGAGATCACCTACGGGCTAAAAGGAAGTAAAAAAGGAAAAAGAAACAAAAAGGGAAAAGAGTAAAGGAAAAAAAAGGAAAAAATGCAGAAAATGTAAATGACAAAAATACCCCTAGTCAAGCCCCTTTTTTAAATAATAAATGCACTTTCATCACTTATTTAAGAAAATTATAACACTTCGAACCCTTATTTAGAATTTTACCTAATTTAGGAGAAATTCCATCTTCTCTTTTTGTTGAATGAAAGGTAAGGGTCAAGTGAATTGGCCAAAAAAAAAATAACATAGATATTAATGGAATCTTTAGAATCAAATGATTTTCGGATAATATAGTGTTACGCCCATCAACAGGTGGCTTGAATCGGGTTTGAGTCGGAATCGAGTCATTTAACCCATATTAAACCATTTTTATACAATACGATTTTTGCGATCTAGACCTAATTTGATCTAAACCAAACCCATATTTAGCCTAACTCTAGACCCAACCCATATTCGATCTAACTCAAGCTCCAACTTTTAGCAATTTTTCTCCTTAATTTGTGGCATCTAAAGAATGAGCGGATGGACCGGCCCGCCGAGTCGATGAGGAAACTCATATGCTTGAGTTGGGTCGTGGCATAGGACTTTGCGTGGCAAATGAGCAACAAGAAGACATGGCCGAGCATTATGTTAACGGGATAAGAACAAAGAGAGTTTAGAACCGGAGCTGGTTTCGGCTTTCGTTTCTACCTTAGAGCCGATTCATTTTGTGTTTTTGGGTAAAAAGTCAAATTATTACAATACACAATTTAAGTTGCATCATTTCATTACCAAGCATATATTTGTCAAGAGCTTATGCTGTTTGTTCATATTGAAGACCATGCTTCGATTCTTGATGTGTGCAAAAGTCTTTTTCTTAAATAAAATAGGCTTTACAACAGGCCTCAAGGGACCCGACACGAGCATCTAGGTTCTAGCCCAAACCTTGAGGGCCCAAGTAAAACATCCGTGACTAGAGCACGATCATTGAAGTATCAAGCCCGGTCTCGGGGACACGGGACCAACATCTATGGACTCGGGCACGAGCACTAGGTCTTTGGTTCGACCTTCGCCTCGAGGGACTTGGGCCTAGCCCCTTAGGACTCGAGCTTGAACCACCGAGGAACTAGGTCTAGCCTAAATGAACTCGGGTTGGGCGTTTGTGACTTGGGCAAGGAGCCAAGTACTCGGGTATGGCTGCTAGGGACCCAAGCACAAGCATTGAGACCTAGGCACGGCCTTCATGAACTTAGGAACGCGCAGGCAAGGCCATTGGGGATCTAAGCTCGGCCTCTATAGACCTGGCCATTGAAGAACTGGGTCGGCCCTCTATGGGCAAGGGCCCAACCATCGTGGAACCGGCCGAGACCCCATGCTACCGACTTTAGCGCGGAACCGGGTACATAGGCAAGGCCACTGGGGGATCTAAGCTTGGCCTTTGTGGACCCAACCATTGAGGAATTGAGCCTGGCCTTAATGGACCCGGGCTAGATACTAGCGTCCGGGGCATGAGAGTCGGATACCTAGGTAAAGCCGTCGGGTACCCGAGCCCGAATTCCGTGGACCTAAGCACGAGCACTAGATCTTGGGCCCAGCCTTAAGGGACTTGAGCCCAACCATTATGGACTTGGGCTCGACTACTAAGGAAATAGGCATGACCATGATAGATTTGGCTTGAGCACTAGTGGCTTTGGCACGGGAATCACGTATATGGTATGGTCATGGCATTGGGTTCCAATCACACTCGAGTTACTCAAGCACTCTCGGTGTTTCCAATCGTCAAATTCCATCCAATAATTCAAATAGTGTTTAGCCCCACAATTCTTCACAAAATAACCTTTCAGTTTTATAAAAAATTACACAAATCTTGCCTCAAGATTTAACTTGTTTGACCACTCTATTATTTCAGGGTGTAATCCACAAAAAGTCGACTCTTGAATACTCTTCACAATGAAGACACTTCTAATGTATCAACGTGAATCGGATCCAAAATAGGAAAACTACTTTTTGGAAACCTTCTCCAACAAGAGACTATTCAAGTAGGAAACCTATTCCAAATAGGAAACCTACTTGGATTAGAAAGGTTTCGTTTTTTAGGGCTCAAACTCAAGAAATATTTTCAACAAAAATGTTTGATTAAAATAGTAATTAGAGAAACACAACACACTGAGAAATTTGTTCCTAAGTTATGGTGGTAATGGTGTTTGCGAGGACTTTGGACTTGAAGTAACTCCTCAACTATGTCTTCACCATGCACTAAAGTCCACTTTTTTAGCTGGAGGTATATCGTCCGCATACCATAAAATCATACTAACCTGGCTTAAATATACTATAAGTGCTAAAACTTGTGCACGTCGCTCTCTTTAATTTTAAAATTTTCAAAACGATCACTCAAGTGCCAATTTTTTTTTAAAAACGATCACTTGAGTGCAAAAATTTTCAAAACAATCACTTAAGTGCCAATTTTTTTTAAAAATGATCATTTAAGTGTTAATTTAAAAAAAAAACGATCACTTCACTGTCAACTTCACCGAGACACATCAGCTCAAATATTATAAAAAAAAATAACACGTGTCGGATTTCTGACAAGTCACGCTAGCTCAAATTGGAGTTAACACTAAAGTGATCGTTTTTAGAAGAAGTTGGCACTTAAGTGATTGTTTTGGAAGTTTTGATACTAAAGTGAGCGATGTACATAAGTTTTGACACTTTTAGTGTACTTTAGCCTACTAAACTAGACAAATGACAAACGTCTTAGTTCTCTTCGAAACGACTTCGAAAGGCCTAAATACACAATAAGTGAATTCTCCTATCTCCACAACAGGAATCTTCATGCTTCTAAAGGTGTTGGTCACGCGAGATAAGCTTATATATAATCAACACATGTCTGTCACATCAATTCACATTCTGCTTAGTGAATAAAAATGTTATCGCAAGGATTGGGTAATAAACCTACATGGTATTCTTTTCCTTCAAATATTGATATTCAACAAGAAGGCGAGGGAGCGACCCTCACATAACACTTAACTCCTCTATCATCAACACATCTGCTATTACAAAATAAATTGACTCACACTACCCATGAGACCTGAAAAGAACATGTTCCTGAGACCTGTGTTGGCATGTCGTGCTGTGTCATACTCTAGTGGTTGTTGCAGCAACCGCTATTATCGAATAAAAACCGAAATTGGATTAACATTTGTCAGATCATGAGACGTATCGGTCGAGAGCACAGCAGCTATAGGATCTTGACCATAAAGGAACTTGTACAAGACGGTAGTGCATGGCCCCGCCACAAGCCTAGCCCAAGCTTCATCCGCTTCTTTGCCCTCTTTTAAGAACACTTCCGTGGCATCGATTCGGTTCATCTCCCCATCCCAATTGCTCCTTAGTCCCTCTATCTTCTCCAATTGGCGACAAGCCAATGCGCATGTGTTCGCTTTGATTCTCTCGACCGCTTCCTCCAAAAGCTTCGTCCTGGTCCTGTCGTCGACCGTGTTTTCGGAACTCAGGTACCGCTCCATTTCACTCACTCCGATCGCACGCCTGATGCCCTTGGAGTTGTCCGCTCCCGGACAGTACACGCTCCTCACCTCATCGACCAGCCCGGCTTCCACCATCTTGTCGACCCGCCTTGACACGAAGGAGTGGAGCACCGGCATAGAGACGTCCACCCAGAAGAAGCAGCAGTCGTACCTCGATTGGACTTCAGGGCCGCCGTTCACGAGGGCGTCGATGAAAGAGTTCGAGCCACCAGATACTATGGGGAGCCGGCCCCGCTTGAGGATGGACTCGATGGCGACCAATGCATGGCGCCGGAAATCAAGGGCCGTGAACTCCGAGTCCGGCGCTGCGATCCCTAGCAAGTGGTGGGGAACGCCCCGACACTCCTCCTCGGTGACCTTGTTGGCGACGACATCAAGGCCTTTGTAAACTTGGATTTTGTCCGAGTTCACGACCTCACCTCTGAACCGGACTGCCAGGTCGATGGCAAGCCGGGACTTGCCCGTCCCGGTCGCCCCCACGACGAACACAACCTTGTCTCTCCGGCGGTGGAAGCTCTCCATGTTGAGTCCACCTCGGAAATTCATGAGTGGCTGGACCTGGGCTTGCTTGCAGGCCACGGTTGACACGGATGTCATGTTGTACGGAACTGCAAAGAGATGACAGAAACCCCGACATCATTAACGAAAACGTTAGTTTTCTTTCACGGACATTTCCAACAAAGGAAGAAAGAGAAGAAAGATCGAATTTCCTAGGACTGTACCGTACAGGACCACAAAACTTTACCTTTACAACCAGACGCGGCGACCAGTGGAGACGAAAAGTATTTTCCCAATCTGCGGCTGCTTATTTTCTGATGAAAATAGGGCGAAGAAATCAAGAAAAAAAAAACGGGTTGAAATCGGAAATTCTTGATGGGAAAGAAGAGATCGTGGCCGAACTTGGTGTCTTTTTTGCTTCTTCTATGGCTCAGTGCAGAAGCAGAAGCTATTGTGTATGACTGTGTGATTGACAAACAAAAACGACAACCTTAATAGTTGTTTCTCGTGTCGTTTTATGTGCGCGCGAGGAGAGAGGGATTGAGATCCGAAGAGAGGCTTACTTACCTCTTTCTCCTTTTGCTTCCAAGCTCGATCTGCGCAAGAATCCATCACAGACTGGGCTCCCTATTTATAGCGCTCCGGGGACGATGACTGTCGTACGGACATAGGTAATTACGATGCCCAATAGTTCCATTTCAATTCCTAGACCAAAGGTATGATTTAATGTTTAAATATTTATAAAAGAGCGCTATTTCATATGCATGCGTTGACATTCGGATTAAGTTTACAACACAAAAAGCGAAAGAGAATAAGCGAAAGAGAATAACCAAAAAAAGTTCTTAATTTATTGCAATTGTGTCGATTCAGTCTTAGACTTTTTTTATTGTCAATTCAATCTTATACCTTTTTGTATTTATGCCAATTCAGTTCATCCGGCCAACTTTGACCGTATGATGCCGACGTGGACTTTTCATTAATAGTATTTTATTATTATTTAATTTTTTATGCTTTTTTCTTTAATTTTTTTTCTGGACTTAGGGGTGCGAGTGTCGCCAGCTGTGGGTGCGCAGTCCTAGCCTAAACCAAGTGAGGGCCCCAATCACCTCGCCCAGACCAATTAGCAGGGGAAAAAGCACATAACATGTTGAATCCCAATACCCAATTACCTTAATCAATCAATTAAATCATTGACAAAACCAAATTTCTAATACCCGTTAGTCAACCCCAATTTGGTGTCCATGTATTTGTTTCTATGGAGGATTCCTTTTTTTCCTCCACATTGCCAACATTATGGGTGATTAATAGTTTTCAAGAAGCAGTGGGCTGATGAACTTCTCCTTTTGCCTGCTTTGATCTTTGGATGCATCATGTTTTGCTATAGAGAAACGAAGGTAACGTGGGACAAGCTAGCGCAAATCGTTCGATTGTGGCCACTCGATATTAGCGGTCATTTGAACCCTCGTGCTTTAAAGATGATTGGCTTGGAATTTAGGGGGATTTCTTTGATGGAGAAAGTTACATGTTTAAAGTGGTCTTTCATTAATCTTTGGCTATGTTTAGAATAGCCAATGATTGATTATGAGGAATCTTTATAATGGTGTGTTCGAGATCTCGAATCCTCTCGATTTGCGCTCGCGAGATCACGACACAAGTCTTAAGCGAGTAAATGGAATCAATTAGTTGAGATAATCTTTTATATGATGTTTCATTTTGACTCTAGTTAATTTGTATCATTGGTATGGAAAAGACTTACCTAGTTAGTTTATTTTGAGTCTAGCCTAAGGTGTTGGGGAATGTATCAATGAAGAAAGCTCGGAGAGACAGGCAAGGAGTTTGCTCGAGTGCAGGAGTTTGATGTTGGGGTTGTCCTACATCGGTTGTGAAAGAGATTGGTGGTCAAATATGGAGAAAGGTCTCACCCTTTAAGCTAGATTCTGCGATGAGAGAAGCCTAAGACTATCCAACACTGGTATCATAGTCTAGGTTACAAATAAATCTAGACCCAATAGTCACTCGGAAAGAGTTATTGCTGCTCCTACCAAAGTCCGATGTGTGAAGAGGAGATTGTTGGGGTTATCCCACATGGGTTATGGAAGGGGCTGGTGATCATTTATAAGTACAAGCAAAGTCTCATCATTTGAGTTTGTTTTTTGTGTAAAAGAAGTCTAAGACCACCAAACATTTAATTGTACAATGTTTATGTGTTTTAAGATTTAACACAGTCGATTGTGCTTGATTTAGCTAACTTATCTTTTGACTTTGATCACTCTACCAAATAATGATAATTCAATTAAACTATGAAGTTAATCATAAAAAGTGCTAGGACATTCGAATGTGTTGCGAGCAGAATAAGAGTGGTCAATCGCTCGGTAGCTTTACACCTTTAACTCAAATCAAGGTTATTGAGGGCGGATTAATATGTGGTATAAATTGGATTTTTGGAGATAAATAAGCTTAAACTCTACGCTTTCTCTTTAGTTTTTGTCTTTTTGACGCATCGGACTTCCGTCACGCTATAAAAAGAGCAATGACGACCGACATTAATGCCGGCGGTTTGTAGCATTGGGCCTTCGACGCATATAGACATTGGAATCGTGATTCTCGTTTATGAATTTTTAACGATTCTATTCTTCTCTAAATCCTATTTTTTATCCCCCGCAAACTTAAGTTCTTCCTCTCGACACGCAGAGAAAATACGGTAAGTCACTAAGAATGCAATCGACCAATTTTAGCTCGTGTTGTATCGAATATTCATGTGATACATGAGATTATTCGAGCATTTCCATAGCCAAACCGATTTCATCTAAAGTTGGGCTTCCTGGTCATAACGTGACTACCCGTTTAAAAAGAAGATGTCCCCAATTATGATGCACTTACGTGTCGTTTTAGCCGTACAGCTAGGGGATTAGATCCAAACAAATTTTAATTAACAAGGGGGTTGGAGTCTTGCGACGGGTGCAGCGAACAGAAATTTCGTGCGCTGTATTGGAATCGAAAGAAGGTCGGGCCGATGTTAATTAGGCACCTTCCCTTCTGAATAAAGACAAAATTAGGGCGAGAATAATGTCTCCCTAGAGAATTTCATATATGGTCCTATGCATAGTGAATTGGTATATGGATTCTAATATGGGATCGTGTTTTAAATACATTACGCCTCCAGCATAATTGTCTTGGAAATTGTATCAAAAAAACCTTAAACATATGGCATTGATATCAATTCAGTCATAAACCTTTAAATCGGACCAATTTAGTCCAAAATATTTTGCATTTGTACGAATTTAGTCCATCCAACCAATTTTAGCTGAAAATTACCGACATGGATGCCAGCCGTTTTACGTGGCGTGGCCGATCTTGACGTAGATATTTTTTAATAATATATTTTTTTTCACTTTGGCTTTGGCCAATGAGGGTTTTCGGCAATCCTCGCCGACCATCGGGTGAGGGCCAACTAGCCCTTGTCGCACCTAGCGAGGATCATGGCCCTCATCGAATCTAGGTGAGGTTTGCCTCACTGTTGCCATGTTAGGCGAGAAGGTCCTCACTCGGATTTTGCAAGGGCCGCAACCCTCGTTGGCCAAAGTCAAAGTGGAAACAAATAAAAATAATTAAAAAAAATATTGTTAAAGAATGTCCACAGCAGCGCTAGCCATGCTACATGCATCCACGACAATGATTTGGTACCAATGTAAAAGATTTAGGACCAAATTGGTCCAATTGAAAGATTTATGACTATGTTGGTGTCAATGTAATATGTTTAAGATTTTTTTTTTGTACTTTTCCCCGATTATCTGATTTATGCAATGGGCCCGATGTTCCGCGTTACTTTCGGCTTGATACCTCACATAAGTGGCAATTATGCGTCATAAACGGTTAAGAAATGGCATTGTGATCCAATATATTCTCGACTCGACCCCATTCTAAGAAGTCTTGACCAAGCTAAAATTGAGCTCGATATCTCGTACTCTTAACGAAGAAAAACAAAATCATAGTTGTGTCACGAACTTAGCTAATCGATGAAACATGATCGAGTTTGATTTTTTTTTTTTTTTTGTTTCTTTGGTGATGGTCGGAATGGATCGATCATCCCTAGCTAAAATAATTATTTAGGATAGGAGAAGAATGTGAAGACTTTTTTCTTCCTCAGCTGAGCTCTTTTAGAACACCCCACTCTCTTCGATCAAGCACAGCAGAAAAATCCTTTCTTTCAAAGCTTGATTTGTTTCCTTTTCTTCGCGAAATGACTTCTCATTGTTCATACCGCTTAGGAAATTGTATTAATCGAATTTTTTCCACTGACAATAACAGTTTTGGTTAATGATAAAAATATTACTTGATTACTCATTTTTCTAAGCGGTAAAAAACGATTGAAATAATGAGAATATTTTCGATGATCGTTCTATTGCATAGGAAAATATAATAAATAATAAAAAGACAAATGAGCCTATGAATATCTAAAAATAAACTTCGGCACTTTAATTTTTTTTTTTTATGGATAAAGTTCTTACTGTAGAGGCTTATAGATTTTGCTTTTGAGAATTGATGTAAGTTGGTGGACGGGCCTGAATGGATCCAAGCCCGCCCTGGCGGAGGCCTCGGCTATGTTGAAACCCGACTGCCCATTTGTATTTGGGCCAAACCCGCCCACTTGTGGGTTAGTACTTTTTGCCTTTTTTGGGACAAAGGTTAGTGCTTTGATAACGTTGTTCTATTATTTTTCACAAATAGTCCCCAAGTGGCCTAATGTACAATGTCATTTTTGAACTTTTAATTTGTTCGATGTGGTCCATGAACTTTAGCCCAACGTGCAATGTTGTCCCTAAGCTTTTAAATTGTTCAATTTGGTCCTCGGATTTTTTGTACATGTTCAATTTAGATACCGAATTATGTAAAAAAATGTCCAATGTTGCCAATGAATTTATCTTAATGGAAAGATATCGTTGAATATTTTCTTATAGTTCGGAGACTAAATTGAACCTGTACCAAAAGTTCATGAACCATATTGAACAAATTAAAAATCCAAGGAACCAATTTGTGTCATTATCCCTTTTTCTCTCTATTATGCTTGACATATAACATTTCTATGTAGATTGGCAAATCTTTTATGTGCACGGTAATTCTTATGTAACAGGTGAATTTGAAATTCAAATGATATGTCGATTTACACGAGTAGACATTTATGAAATGAATATCGAAAATAGTGCACATACTATTAATCACGAGTTGAGAAGTAACTTTACGATCCTTTCCATCGTTCATTCCATCTTTTCAACTAGAAAATCCCCAGAGTCCTTGAGCAATCATACACTTTTTTGCTATCACAAGATTTTTTCTTCTTCCGGATACTGTTGTCGATCAAGGATAACAGATAATCTCTACGCGTTAAACGAAATCAACCTCTTTGACATGGTTTAAAGTAAGATAGTTCGCGCTAGCTATACGGCGGGCACGTCCTTGAAGGCTAAGTCACTTCACCAATTGGGAATAAGATCAACCAATCTTCAATATCTCTCTCTCTCTCTCTGAGTGGAAAAGGAACGGTTCATCTAGTAGAAAAATGCCATTTGAACGTCGCGAATTGGGGCTTCAGTGGGTTTGGTCTTGGACTCTTAACTATCAACCCATCTTTCACTCCAAGCAGTTTTGAGTGGAGAGAATCTATCAAGAGTCAAAGCAAGCAAAGTCTTCCACTAAGCCCTCATGATGAAGAGCTGCTTATGCTGACATTCGGTGAGGCATAACATAAACCAATCTCCATCTGGACGAAGATATCGAGGGAAAAAGTAGTTTGAAAGAGAGGGAAAGTAGAAGGGTGGACGTGGGGTTTCTTGATTTTTTTCTTTTTGGTAGGTGGGGTTGGTTTCCATTTTTTCAGCCTTTTTAGATGCTCCTGTCTTTAGGGTTAAGGTGTGATGTCTGGGTTATCTATCTGAGACTTAACTTTTGTGCCAAAACATCTTTGCTAAGATGAAGGATGAAGCCTAATGGATTTAAGTGCATTTAAAGCTCAGCCTCAGCCAAACCCTAATGACAATAGTGCTTGTCTACTTCAATAAATAGCTGTTTTGCATTTAAGCTGCTGCCTATCTTTATGTGTCTCAAGCTAGAGTGCACAAAATCTTCCCATTTCATTTGGTTATCACCTACAAATGATAACAATCGGGAAAATTACCAAAAAAAAAAAAAAAAATTTCTAAACCTATAACAATCATGTCAATTCAGTTATATACTTTTTTATTTTTGTCAATTGAGACTTAAATCTTTTTCTTTTATGTCAATTTAGTCCATCCCAATTTTTAATGGAAAATGCTGGACGTGGAAAAAAAAATTTATATTTTTTAATTTAATTTTTTCTTTTCTTTCTTTCTCTTTTTTTTTTTTTTTTTTTTTTTTCCATTCCTTCTTCCTCTAGCTGGTCATCGGACCTCAACGGTCGGCCGGAGGTGAGGTCAACCTCGCTGTCACCGGGCAAGGCCCAACTTCGCCCGCCCCTATCGAGGCTTCACCTCGTGCGGCGATGGTGAGCTCGATCCTTGTGAGTGGCTAGAGAGATCGATCTTGCCGGCCTTTCGCAACCGGCTAGTGGAAGTAAAAAAAGAAAGAAATAAAATGAAAAAAAAATAAAAAGAGTTGAAAATTGTAAAATACTATAAAAAAAAAATTGTCCACATTGATGCCGATCATGCTTTATACAATGGTTGGCGTCTACGTCATTGATTTCCGATCAAATTTGATCAAATGGACCGAATTGGCACAAATACAAAAAGTTTAGGGCTCAATTGACAAAAGAAACATATATGACTGAATTGACACAATTGCAATAGGTTTAATACTATTTTGTAATTCTCCCAATACTTTAATAAGTGTATAGTTATATTCATATATGCATTATCACAAATCTATTGTTCACCTAAAGTTTTCAAGTTTTGAGTTAGATTTTCTAGCATGATATTGATACATGATGTTTGTAGTGAGTTTCGATCAAATTTAACCTAATACGGGTAAATTATAGCCAAAAAGTCATGAAAAGATTATATAATTTGAAAGAACGAGGTGAGATGCCGAATAGAAATGTTCAAATAAAGCAGTGGAGACCTAGGTTAATTGGTGGTTTTGTACGTAGTACAAAAATTGGAACAACAAACATCATCGAATGAAAAATTTGGTACGATGGGGACAGACTTCTTGGGATCGTGTAGTTAGGATAAGACATAGTTATTTAGTTATTAGTTACAATAAGGATAATCTAGGTTGTATAATGTATCTTGAACATATCCGAGCCACCGAGTTTCACGTAACAAGAATTTCTATGCTTAAATATGTTTTCAGTTAACAAAAAATTAGGATTAAAGTATATTTTAGGCAAAAGACGTGATTATTTGTATTGAAACCTTCGTAGCTCTCATTTTAGTGTCCCAAATCGACAATGTCAAAAATTGTTGAATAAGCATCGCTAATTGACGTGGTGGCTCCTCCTTGTACAAGCTTCTAAGGTTCTGTTTTTCTTGCGAAAAAAATAAATAATTTAAAAACATTAGTATGTATCCCTTAAAATAATTAGTCAATGAAAAATATTTTTATTATGGCAGCAATTCATATCTAAAATATTTTCGTGGATGTTGAAAATATTTTTTGTTCATTCATTTTTGTAAACGATACAACCGATCATTTTTGAGAAAATATTTTCCGAATTATTCATTTTTCGCGAAACAAACAGAGGAGCCTGAGAGAGAACCACTCTTTCGGTCCTCGAAGATTATGGAGTATTCATATGTAGTTCTGCTTTGTTTTTATAGCAACATTGGTCTTCCAACCGTTCAATAAAGAGATTTTTAAGTATGACCTTTTCGCACTAATGGCGCTGGCTTTTATTTAATATACACGTCTACAAGCAACATAGATGGTACTAATGGTTATAAGTGAAATGTCCCTTTTTTAGGCCGCTAAATATTAAAGAGTTGAGGTCGACACTTGATACCAACATAGCCTCCCCCCAACAATAAATGTAATAAATGTGATGGGAACGGGTTGGTATATTATTAAATTAGTACGAGCTTCTGTAAACTGTTAAAAATATTTTGATTGTCAGGCGGTGAGTTAAAACTGCAGGTAAAATTTTAGAAGTTACTCATGTTTTTTATGAGTAGCCTTATATACTTTGGCTATTTGACGGTGAGGGCGTGTTTCACCGTTAAACTACGGATTTTGTCGTTAGCAATTGCCGAGTTATCGACGGAGAGCTGCGGCCAACGCGAGATCGGTTCCACGCGAGCACGAACAGCGAAGTTTGTCTGCGAGCCGTTCTTTTTTCTTTACTGCTTTTTTTATTTTTTTTCTTGTTGGTGCTTTGTTGGTTCATCTAGGTGGGATAGTTCCGGAGGTTTGCAAAAGAATAAAAAAATCGATCCAGTTTCCGATTCTAATTTAGTAAAATAGGTGAGTGTCATTCTAGTTTTTGATTTTAATTTATTAAAAGAGGTGAGTATCAATCCAGTTTCCAATTCCATATGTGGAGTCGCCCATCCGATCGGAACACGAAATCCTAATATCTTTTCTAATTCTCACCTCATCTCACTCTCGGTCACGTCCATGCAAGATCCTCTCGCTCAACTCTCTCGCCTCATCTTGCTCTCGGCCGCCTCTCAGCTAAGCTTTCACCTTCGGCCCTCTATCATGGCATTACTGTCATGACCTTGTCTACGAGCCTCCCTTGCAGTCACAGCCTTGCTTCCCTCTTCGATTCCCTCGCATCCCTCACCTCATCTCTCAAACGATTACTATGTGGGTGTAAATTCGAAGAACCATATGATAAATGATATGTTTCTTGTCATCTTCATACCATATCCCCCGTTCTTGTGTTGAGTTCCGCATCTCTTGTTGCTCTTTTCGCTCCTTTCTTCTATGTTATTGCTTTTGGCAACCTACTTTATTGTTCTGAGTATTTATAATCAAATTGTGTTCATACGGTCCTTCGATGGAAGAAGAAAGCTTGAAAAGTTTCTTAATCAATGCCCGAAAATAGGTCCGATTTCTTGTTGGGTCCATAGAACTAGTTGACAGTTTCAGTTCCCATTTTGTGGAACCATCCCTTATTTGACGGTTTCCGATTCTATGGTGGGAATCGCCCACCTTAAAATCAATCACCCCTAATTCTATCCCACCCTCAATCGAGGTGGATTACTCAAGCTTTAATTCGGCCTAAAACAGGTATATCCCGTTCAAGATGGGTTGTCAAACAAAAGATAAATCATTTATATCCACTTGAGTCAAATGGCCATTCCTCGTAAACATTCGGCACTTTCATTTGTGGGATAATAACATAAATAATTTTTGAATTTTGATCCAATGTGCAATGTCGTCTATGCACTTTTAATTTGTGTAATGTCATCCATGACTTTAGTCCAATATGAAATGTCGTCCTTATATTTTTAATTTGTTCAATGTGATCACAAATCTATTGATAATGTTCAATATAGTCTCTAAATTATATAAAAATATTTAAAAGTTCAAGAACTACATTAAACATTATATCAAGTTATACACCACATTGAATAAATTAAAAGTTTAGTGGTAATATTAAATATTGGATCAGAATTCAAGGGCTAAATTAAATAAGTTAAAAATTCAGAGATAGCATAGCACATTGAAGCAAATTTCAGACCACAGATAATTTGTGACATTTTCCTTTCGATTTTTTCTCTAGTCACTTTTGGATTTCGTTCATTTATCTTCCTTTTTTTTTTCCGGACAAGAAAATTAATCGAAGTGACATAAAACAAAAAAAAAAAAACAAACATTAACAGAAAGAACAGGTGGCATCATTTTCGGCCACCGCCCCGGCGGGCCCCACAAACACCCCCGCCACCGATCCAGCTCTCTTACAGTTCATGTGCGTGTCGGTTTTTGCATTGTGCCGCCGCTCTCCCTTACGAAGGATCCTGAGGGCACTTTCGTCCAAGTGGTGAGTTGGTTTTTGTCGTCTTGCTATGACATTAAACGATATAAAATTTGAAATATAATCCACCACATTACTCGATATATGCCGATACCGCGGACCGATCATTATGATTTTCATCATTACTTGATAAAACGCTCTCCGATTTCAATGTCGGTGTCGACTTAACAGAGTGTTTTTCGCCGTTGGTGTTCTTTCCCTTCACCTCCTACAACACTTCGACACGCCGGCTTCTCGCCGCCCGCTCGAGAATTTCACAACTTTAACTTGTACAGTGTCGAGTATATGACTTACATCACTTCACTCAAATCTTGGGTAACAATCGAATCACGACTTCATCGGAACGAATTCCTCGGTTTCTAAAATAATCAAATCCAAATTAGGGTTGTTAATCCGGTTTGCTTTTACCTGATTTTATGTAATTGTTGGCCTTCCGGGGAGATTTTGCGGATGTGATTTTTTTTTTCCTGCGAAAATGCAAAAATTCATTTATTTCAATATTTCTGTCCTTTTTCCATAATAATTATGGAGCCCTACCGTTAAATGACGTCGTTATCATAGGACGAAGAGAATGAAGTCCCTTTTCCATGTAACGTGACTCCTAACTGTTTCACCTAAAGTCGTACTATGTATTAACGTGTGGAATCATAATCACTGTTTTTGTATTTTTTTTTTTGCTTTATTAGATTCCTAAGCAAACAATTATGCCTTAAAACTCTAGAGTTAATATAATAAAAGAGAACGAAATTTCCAGCGGCATCTTGTCGTTGGCTGTTTCACACAACGGGAATCTCTTAAGACCGAGACAGAGAAAGATAGCTTAGAGAGAGAGGAGAAGTTTTAGTTTCTCTCTCCTGTTCTTGCTAGATTTCCTTCTTTACTCTCTCTCTCTCTCTCTCTCTCTGTCTTTCTCCCCTCTAATATCGGATTGCCACTGACAACGAAGAGAGAGAGGAACGAGAGGCTGCATCTTTCACCTGAGCGGAAAACCTGCATTACATCCTCTCTCTCTCTCTCTCTCTCTCTCTTCTGGGTTTTCTTCGGCAGGTCTCCGGCAAGGAACAAAACCCCCCTCCTGCGCCATTGAAGGAAACCGAGACACAGTAAGTGGAATGACTGAGCACCCATCTCCCATTTCTTTGCGTTTCTTTAATAAGATCATCTCGAGATCACCGGGGTGAAGAAAAAAATATGTTCTTCTGTGCACGAATCGAGGCTTGTTGAGGGTTATTAAAGAAAGGCATTCTTGGAATGTGGCTGTTCTTGACTCTTCAGCGTTCTTGGGGAACTCTGTTGCACGTCTTGGGCTAAAATAAACAGACTTTACCTTTCCCTTTATTGTGAATCGTGACCCTTTTTTTTTTTTAATCTTTGTTTTCTCTCTTGGGTTTGTAGCTTTCTTCGTTGCTGCTCTGCCTCTGGTGGTGGCGGAGGGTTTTCTTTTTTCCAGATGCCGGAAAAGGGAGCGAGCTCGCCCCCGCCGTTTCATAAATGGGTTCACCGGCCGAGCCCGGTGGTGCACTGGCGGTTCGGGGTGTTGAGCGCCTTAGTCTTTGTGGGCATGTTGGTGGTTTGGAGCATAGATGGGTGCACGATTAACAGCCTTCTTGACGCATGGAGGTTTAAGCAAGATTACGAGTCCATAAAGGTCCAAGCTTCTAATTCTGATCTATCGTTTGACCCCCATCAAAATCAGACCGTGACCCGTCAAGGGTTGACATCAAACGCTTCGCGACTTCCTGTTGATTTGTCAGACGATGTTCCCCAAGTCCCGGTCAATTTAAATGGTAGCGCAGATTCAGGTGGCTTTGTGGAAGAGCCTCACCGGAAGGAAGAGAAAAATGTAGTGGATGTAGTTGTTCCAGATTGGGTTTCGTCCCAATTAGAGCCCAACTTCACCTCCAGTCTCCTCTCGAGGTGGCTGGCTCCTGGGGGAGAGCCTTGCAGGGACTCCAGGACGGAGGACATTTCTATTCCTGGGATAGATGGTAAGGGTTCGATTGAATTGTCGGCTGGGGCTGTTCATGAATTTGATTTCACTGCGTTGGATGGGGCGGGAAATTTGCGGTGTCTGGGCGGCGATTATTTTGAAACCGATCTTTCCGGTGAGTCTTGGAAGTCGAGGCCCCTGGTGAAGGATTTCGATAATGGATCTTATTCGGTCTCACTTCAGGTTCATCCAGATTTCGTGGGGGATTACAATCTGACGATCATCCTGCTGTATAGGCACTTTGAAGGGCTCAAGTTCTCGCCGGGCCGGTTCGTGTTTGATCGGGAGCTAAGAAAGGTCTCAATAAGGTTCTATAAGAGCGAGGTGAAACTGCCAGAGCTGCATCTTTGTGGCAAATCTGATTTTGGTAAGGATGTTTGGTTTGGCCGCTGGACCCAGCATGGCAAGAACGATGATTGCCAAATCAGCAATGATGGTCGTTACCGGTGCCTTGCGCCGGATTACAGGTGCCAGAGCCCGTGGTGCGATGGCTTGTTAAGCCTTTTAGAGAGTAATGGTTGGGTATATTCCGCACACTGTTCATTCAAGATATTTTCGCCTGATGCTGCCTGGAATTGCTTGAAGGGCCGGTGGATGTTCTTCTGGGGTGATTCGAATCACGTCGACACGATTAGGAACATGCTCAATTTCATCTTGGATTTGCCTGAAATTCCATTAGTCCCTCGAAGATTCGACATGAACTTTTCGAACCCTAAAGACGCTTCTCAATCTGTACGGATCACGAGCATCTTTAATGGCCATTGGAATGGGACCCAAAATTATGAGGGTCTCAACTCACTGCAGGATGAAGGGTTCCGCAGCTTATTGAAGAAGTACTTTTCGGAAGAGACCGTACCGGACACCATAATCATGAACTCCGGTTTGCATGATGGTGTCAAATGGAGAAACGTAAGGGCATTCTCGGTTGGAGCACAATATGCCGCCTCTTTCTGGGCAGAGGTGATGGAGGGGTGAGGCAGAGGGGCTTGGTCGTGCCGAGGATTTTCTATCGTACCACGGTAGCTACAGGTGGCTATGCCCGAGCGCTTGCATTCAATCCTAACAAGATGGAGGCGTACAATGGGGTGGTGATTGATAAGTTCAGACAAGCCGGGTTGGTATCCGGCGTGATCGATAACTTTGACCTCACCTACCCGTGGCACTTCGATAACCGGTGCAACGACGGGGTCCACTACGGCCGCGCCCCGCGAAGATGAAGTGGAGGGATGGGGAAATCGGGCACCAGTATTTCGTGGATCTCATGTTAGCTCATGTGCTGCTCAATGCGCTATGCTCGAGATAGGATTGGAAAAGGAAAAAAATTCCTCAAGTAGGAAAAAATTTTCGATACGTTCTGAGGAAAGAGCATCTGAGAACAGATGTTCTTGCACACGCCGCCAGTTCCTCAAAGTGCAGACATCGGCAGACTGCCAAGAGATGCAAGGGTTGTCTCGGCAGTCGGAGGCCAAGTACGTAGCAGTAGCAGTAGCATTACCCGGTGTGTTGGTTGTGCTTGTTAGCATGAAAACAGTCATCATTCTTTGATTTTTCCACCTTCCCTCGGTGTTTTCGGATGTATGTATACTATGTCATGTAACACACGATGCCGATATCTGTATAGTATGAGAAAAGTTCCTGATTGTTCAAGACTTGAGGCAATGTTCAGTTACTTCAAGCGTTTCAGATCAATCTCAGCTACACTCGAGAGCAAACAGGTATTATCCCCATTTTTCTCCCCCACCTTATGGCAATGTTCCGGATCTGCAAAACATGGAAAATGTGTAACGAGGGTGCTGTGGTCCCGGGACGAGTTTCGTTCGATGAGTTCATTATCTTGGATGTTCTCAAATTGTATGCAGTTGATTTTGGGATGTTATGTACAAGAATCAGCTGCTGCATAAGGTGTCTTTGAATCAGAAAAGAATGTCTCTTTTACTTGTGTCGTTTGCAAGGGCTGAGATAGGTTCTTTGCACCAACCTTATGCAATGACGTCCAGAGGGATGCGTTACTCCATAATCTATTACATGCAGTGATTTGGTCAATCTGTTAAAGATGGTGGTTTTTCCATGTTGGGCCCTTCATTCTTAGCGCTCAGACAGGTGTTTCGGGCCAATTTTTGCGCATCTCGACTGCTCCGTCTTTTCGGGCGATTTGGAAGCCGCATCCCTCCGCGTCGAGCTTGGTGCATTCGAGATTTTACTCCTAAAGGGCCCGTTTGTAATGTAGGAATATGAGCAATAGATGGGCTGGCCGAGCAAGTTTCAATGGTCCCCGAGTGTGAGCGTGGTTCACGGCAGAAACAATTTCATTGCTAGTCAAAACGGCTGGGAACGATTCCTAACATATCTTCGAATTTGGGCCAAACGGTGGGAAATTCACTTATTCTTCTTGAAAAACGATTTTTTAGAAACTAATACGCAAAAGTATCAAGTTTTTCGAGGGTAAAAAAAAAGGAGTACGAAGGAATATGAGCACGAATGAGTAGACCAACCTTGTTTTGCCGCAATGCTGAGCAATAGGCACAGGCAATGTAATGACAGAACTTGTGATATTTGGAGTGGCAGGACCGGCAAGGAGTCCAAATGAAGTAGAGCCCGGCCGATTTGCAAGAGGACAGTTCATCCAAAATCACATGTCGAGATATATAGACCCCGATCGAAAGATGGATCCAAAGAGCGATTACCCTTATGAACTGAACTGTACAAAAAAAACACACACCAGATAGTGCCTTTAATATTAAAAATAGGTTCAAATGGGCCCGATAAATAGACGTCTACTTACACTTGGCCTTATAACATCTCGTTGTATGGTCGGACATTATATACATATAACATATATCTTATATTACCTAATGTATAATGTCATTAAGCGTAAAGCTTCTTAAAATCCGAAAATGAAACTGCACGCTCTATCCAAGAGGATACTCGAGAAAATTCCTTTGCCAGGGCCTTAAAAAAGTTTATGCTGCGTATCATAAGGTTAAGGATGTATAAAACTAAGTAATTTTACAAAATCAAGCGCACAGAGATGGGTTTTGCAGAAAAGAATCGCCTAGAGGTGTGGTTGGGATTTTCGTTTTCGGTTCAAGCCGGCGGCCTCACTGTGAGCTGGGGCTCAAATGCGATATCGAGAGCTCGAGCTCGAGCTCGCGACCTTGTTATACTTGGGCACCATGCGCGCGCGCGCACACAAAACACACTTGCGCACGCCCGCACAAACAGGCCAATTCTAGAGACGGAGGCCATGGTTTGGTGATGAGTCAGCCACGAGAAAGGCTTGGCTCGGTCACAAGGAGGGACAGTCCGCCGGCAACGACGGTTCATCGGTGGCGCAAACAGATGTTGCAAGTCTCTAATAGCAGATTTACAACGAGACAACAATTCCCTTTTTTTATTTACTTTTTCTTATATATGTTATTTATATATTTTTTATTTTTATATAATTATTTCTTTTCCCTCAATCGGTCTTATTTTTATTTTATTTATTTTTGGGTTTATCGACCACCTAAAGGCGATGTTGATGTAACATTCAGGTATGCTTTCTTAAAAGGCCCGACACCCAAAAAAATAATCTAACTTTAGCATTTATGACAATTATGTCCAAAAAAAATTTTGTCTCATAAAAAATCTCCAATTTTTACTTTTGTTCCAATTCTTCCACAAAACTTTTACTTTTGTCCTAATTCTATCGACCTAGCAAAAAAAAAAAAAAACCCTCAACTTTAGCATATGTATCAATTATATCCTAAATTATATTTTGTCTCATAAAAAATCTTCAACTTTTACTTTTGTCCCAATTCTACTATCGTCGACCTTCCATCCATAATTATCATTAGTTTTTCTTACATAGCATTTCCACGTCGTTAATGAATTATATCTCAGCAAAGTCGACATTGAAAAACCCTTGAACTTCTCTTCTATTGTTTGCTTCCCCTACTTATTGTTAGGAGATATAAAGTCATGCAATATGGCGCGTTGCGTATTATAACGAACGATCTAAAATCCTGTTGTCCCCGAAACCTATTATTTTTAAATTTCGAAGATTCACTAGTAAGTTTGGCGTGAAAATTCAAGCCATGTAAGATAATTAACGATGACTATGGACGAAAGGTCGTGGTGGTGGAATAGGGATATAAGTAAAAGTTGAGAGGTTTTTTATGAGACATAAAAATTTTCGGATATAATTAGGACATATGTTAAAATTGATAGTTTTATTGGGTATTAGACTGATAAAATTGGGACAAAAGTAAAAATTGAAGATTTTTAATGAGACCAAAAAAATTTTTTTTGGATATAATTATCATAAATGCTAAAGTTGGAGATTTTATTGGGTATTAGGTCTTCCTTAAAATCCCAAGCTAAACACTCACATTGCGCTGATGTGGTACCTTGTCGAAAAAAATTAAAATTAGAATTAAAATAGAAAAAAAATCAAAACATTATTACCTAGACACGGCCACGGGCCGTAAACCGCCGGTTCCGGTTCATGAATGGGCGGTTCCGGTTCGTGGCCATGCTTGAACCTGAACCTTGGCCAAGAACCGGAATTGGCCCTTGAAGGAGCGGTCTCGGTTCCGGTTCCGAGCCGGTTCAAGGGCCGATTCCAGTTTAGAATTTTAAATTTAATTTTAAATAATAAATTACGAAATAAAAAAATAAATTATCAATTGTAAATTATAATCAAATTGCACATTGTAATCAAATTTGGGGAAAAAAGGGAGAGAGAAGGGGCTTGAACTTGATGAATTATCATTAAGCGCTTGCATTTATTCTCGGGGATAGAAGGATTAAAACTCATATAATTCTTTTACCTTTGATAACCCCAACTTACCTCATTGTCAATCATCGCTACCCATTGTGATGCCCGTGGCTGTGGTATCTCCACATCATTATTGAAGAATTCGTCGTCTCGATCCAACTTTTGTTGTCGAAATTTAGCCTTTATCTAATCATCAACATAAGCTTGAACCTCCACAGCATTCAAATTCAATCTTGAACGACGGTCATCCAAAATTAGTCCTTCGGCGCTAAATGTTTGTTCAATCGCAACTGTTTGATAATGAGTTGATTATATCTATTTTACGATGAGAGCGATAACTGGGAATTGGGTTGAGGCACTAGGTTGGGAAGATACACTATCACATAAACCATATCTACTACAAAATTCATTATATAATGCTACTATAGCGTCTTTAATCTCTCTTTGTATAGTTTTAATATCTAATGTTTCATTCAAATATAAACAATCATAATAATAACCCTTCAGATAATTATATAAACCATCTAATTTAGTACGTGGATCGAAAACAATAGCAATCAAATAAACAAGAGGAACGCAGGCATAATAATGTAGCCATTTTGCTTTCATTGCTATAATAGTCCGAGCGAATTGAGTATCTTTTTCATATTCACAAAAAACACCAGCAATGTTAATACACTCTATTAAAAATAAATGCGTAGTAGGATAATAAACACCAGATAAAGTATAAGTTGTATCATTAAAAACTTTCAAAAATCTATTGTTTTTTTACAAACAATCCAATCTTGCGGGAATAAAGTAATTTCGAAAATATTATTCAAAATAAATACACATAATAAATCTTTATAAGCAAAAGATTGATGAAGTAACTCGTAGGTAGAATTCCAATGAGTCGGAATATCTTTTGGAAATCTTTTTAATTTTTCTCCATATGCTTTATAAAATCTGTCTCATTCTTTCATAACTTGGGACAGCTTCATAAAAATTTAATTGCTCTCTTTATTGGGGTAAGAAAAGGCTCAAGAGTTCGTAAACCATCTTGTACACATAAATTTAAAACATGACAAGCGCATCTAATGTGAAAAAAATTGCCTTCTAAAAGAGGGTTTACAAATATTTTTTAAATCGGGAATGGAAGCGGTATTTGACGCGACATTATCAAAACTAATTAAAAAACTTTATTATTAAAATTATATTATTCTAAAACTTGCCTAATTATTCTATAAATATTATTAACTATATGCCTTTCATCAAACACTTGAAATGCAAGTACTTTTTTTTGAATGTTCCAATCGTCACCTGTCTAATGACATGTGACACCCATATAAGAATGAATTTGCCAAGGATTACTCCAAATATCGCTACCTATATGCACACGTCCATTGAAATCCGCAAAAAATTTTGCAAAGCCTTTTTTTTTGGTTTTTTATACATCCTAAAAAGTTCGCGTTTAAGAGTAGTTCTCGGAACAAGTTTTGCTTACGGAATACATGTAGTGTTGATCAAAAATTTCAAACCAAAATTTTCACCAGTAGTAAAAGGTAAATATTCAATGGCAATATATTGAGCTAATGTTTCTTTATAAAGTTCATCACTATAACGAAATAAAAGAGAAATGTTAGGATTGGCGTACCTAGAAATTTGTTGTTGCCTGGTGTCGATCACCACTTGCGTTGCATGTTTTTGCGTCAGATGCCAACGGTATGTTCTATATCCATCTCTTTTATTAAAATTATATGATTTCATACAATATTTACAATTTATATTGTATTTGCCTCCGCTTACATGTATCTTGTCGAAGTGTTGCCATAAGTTAGATGTACTTTACTGGACATGCCGTTCCGGCTTCTTTGCTGTCAATGTTTCTTCGACGCCGGTAGGAGGATGAAGACTTTTTTGCGTTAGGACGTACTCGATGTTAGGAACATAGTTGATATTATCATCATCGTCTATCCAACATGTAAACTCACGATGATCATATTGAGCATGATGTTGAGGATAATCGAATTCCCCCATCCCCATCGGCATCGGGCTATTTCCCCTATCACCAGCTCTGCTTTCACTTGCCATTTGTTTTCACAAAATTGAGCGGAAAAGCCGATTTAGAAAATTGATACAATTGAGCCGAGATTGAGCGGATTGAGTGAATTTGAGAGAATTTGAGAGAATTGAGAATTGAGAGAATTTGTGAGAAAAAATGAAAGGGGAGGGTATGATATTTATAGGAAATTTACAAAGAAAAAAAATAGGGAAGGGGGTTGCAACGGCCATAAGAAGAAAAGCCGGGGTGGGGGGGGGATGGGGAGGGGAAGGGGGGTGGTGAGCTCGAGTGTGGGGGAAAGAGCCAACGGCTCTTTCCTCAATTAGGCCGGCGGCCGGCCACATTTTTTTTTTTGGCCAGTTCCTAATTTTTTAAAATCGAAACTAGCTTGTGAGGGTCCGGGCCTATTCCTGTTCCGGTTCGGAACCGCTGGTCCTGGTCAACGGGCCGGTTCCGGTTATTCCACGGGCCGATTCTGGGCCCAAACCGGCCCGTGGCCATGTCTACTCACTCGATCCTCTTCAATATTTCAAACTTTTGGCTAAATAATCTGATCAATTTTCAGATCATGCTTATCAAACCATTCATTTTCGATAAGCAAAGATAATCAATTGTCATATAAGGCAAAAAAAAAAAAATATCAAGTATATTTGCAGCATTCGCCTTTTAATTTTTACCACTTCGGGGACATGAGCGCAGAAATCTGGCTTTGTGGTGGTGCATGAGCCTGCTTTCTCCTAACTGCAAAGATGAAAGCATGCATCGCCACGCAAGCCTTGTGAACAGATCGAGTTCAGACCTTTGGCCTATACAGGGCGGCTCTCGTATAGAGCAGTTTCCACGTAGTTAGCGGGATTAAACATACGACTTGCGGATTTTTTGTTGTTGTTGTTGGAATCTCCTATTTAAAGCAATTTGCACACGGTATTTTCTTTATTTCTGTATTCTTTGAGGAAATTGCTTCGAATTTTCTTGAGAGGTGTTTCATTTCAAAGCATGCAAGGACTTTAACCTTTAAACCGGCAATAAAGAACATGATTAAAAGAAGTCCATTTAGAAAAATTTAGGTTTCATTTACTTTGTGGTTTACAAAAAATGAATGATGTGAAAATATTATTTTTGAGAGGTGTTTCATTTCAAAGCATGCAAGGACTTCAAACTTTAAAACAGCAATAAAGAACATGATTAAAAGAAGTCCATTTAGAAAAATTTAGATTCCATTTATTTCGCGGCTTGCGGAAAATGAATGATGTGAAAAAATTATTTTTGCGTCGTTTACAAAAAAATGAACGAAAAATATTTTCAATGATAACGAAAATATTTAAACAAAAATCTCACGCCTAGATCAGTAGGCCTAAACTCCTCTTTGGTGGGGAGACCAAAGGAGGATTGAGTCCTTTCGTAAAATATTACGTGCATTGACAAAGGAAAGCACCGGAGTTTGGAGGGAGCAAGGTTTTGTAAAAGAACCCCGCTAGCATGACCGCGACGTCGAGCTGAATTGCTAACAGAGGATTGAGTCCTTGCTGTACTTTTTCTTTTTGTAGGTCAAGTTTTTGTTGACATAAATTGCAAAATTACTAACACAAGCATGGGAATCGCTTCACTTATATAAGACGCCAAATACGCGCCATATTAAAAAGAAACATTGAGAGAGAGAGAGAGATGCAATCCATTGCAGCCGCCATCATCGCAGGCTCAAGCTCTAGCTCGCGACGATCATATATGTTCTAGCTCAAGTTCGTGGACGCCAGACACAACCACTGGAGCTTGGAGCCATGATCACTCACTTTGAACTCAAGACGATCAAGGGTGCGAGATTTTTTGAGTTATGAAACTCGCAGTGATCATGTCCACGGGATCTTTTTGAGCCACGAAACTCGAGGCTACATGATCGCTCAAGTTTTGAGCCCGTGGCGGCCATGGCAACTTGAGTTTCAAGTCGTGGAGCTTGAGACCATGGTTGCTCGATTTGAGCTTCTGGTCGATCAACTGGCGATCATCTTTTTTTGTCATAATATTGCTCTTTAAATTAATCAAAATATGTTCGAGACCCATGGGCTTCGGAACACAGTAAATCCAAAAGACCTCGGCGAATAAATAACTCAATTACTAGATTTGCTACTTCTTCTTTTGGACGATAACAACCCAATCAACCATCATATTTACTTCTTTACTAATATGGGCCATCTTTAGCTTCGAGTAAGGCCCATAAAGGAGATGGAATTCGCTAATAAGCACATGGAGGCTCCAGCTGACTTGAGTATGATATGCTAGGCCACGTACCATATCTAAGTGGTCTCTTTCTATCTCCAAGTCTTCTCCTACACGGGCAAGAAAGTGTCTTAGGGCATCAACCAAGGTTGTTACATTAACAAATTGTCAAAATATTTACAACTAAATTAACCAAATTAAAAGGTCTAGAGCTGATTTGGTATTCATGCAATCAATCTAAGAATTTTTTGTAAATTATCCCTAATTCTATACTCTGAGGCTTTCGTTGACTTTGTCTCTGACTTCTATATTTGTCGACTCATACCCTATTGCAAGTACATGTACTAACGTATGCAGTCAAATGTGACATTTTTAAGTGTTAGACAAAGAAGGCTACAAATTTCAAGAGATTTTCTCCATGATTATTTTCTTGTGTCAGAGATATAACTATTTTTAGGAGATTTTATCTTGATTTTGATTTGATGTAATTAATATTTTGTTATTTGTTACTTTAGATAGTTAACCTTTAAAGCCTATAAATAGGCACATGTACTTTCCATTAGCGATGTACAAAAATATTATAAAACATAATATATGGCTACCTTTAGCCGCCACTCTTGTTGCCTTAAGATATCAATTTCTTAAGGTTTTTCATGGTATCAAAGCTATCAATTGTGAAAGCATCATGGCCATGAGTTCTGATCTAAGTTCCTCAATAGAATCGAGTCCCAGGACTCCCGGTGCTGTTGGAATCTCAATGCCGTCCAGTTCAAACATCTTGTCTCTTATCGGCCTCGTCATTCCGTCATCCGGAAATTTCATGGGTCATCCGGTTGTCCGAATCTTGGGGTGAAATTCACTAGGGACAACTACGTGGTGCAGAAAGCTTGAATCCTCCCCTTCCTTTGAGCAAATAAACTGATTTTGATCGTCGATGGAACGCTGCCATGTCCTCCACAACATATTGCTCAAACCAATATAGATGGTTCCTCCAATATTGTGTACAATCCCAAATACGATAATTGGTATACACGGGACCAGATTGCTCTTGGGTGGATCTTAACATGATAACCGATTCAATTGTGGGTCGGTTATCTCATCTAAACACCTCTCATGTTGTGTGGAATTTCTTCTTTGCATCTTTCGCTGCCCAAAACGATGCACGAGCTACCCAATTGTGGCTGCAACTTCGGATGGTAATCAAACCGTGATCGAAATCCTTCAACATGCTACTTTTATATCTGATCAATTAGCCTCCATTGGTGAGTTCATCTCACCACAAAAGTCTTGAACGCATATCTTCCGAGGCCTAGGAGCTAAGTTTCAAGCTTGGCTATTGCAATTTCGGTTCACGCTCAGCATCAACAAATGACCAAGGAGTCTTTTCATGGCCTTCTCTTGGCTCATGAAGCGTTCTTGGAGCTCTAGGAGCCACAAATCACCCAACCGGTTGCCTTTGTGGCGCACGACATTAGCTTAGGCAAAAATTCACATTCATAGCATGGGTTCGCTTCCAATTTCAGCAGCCCCAACTCAAATGTGGGCCAACAGAGGAATCTTAATCCTCATGGACAGCAGCCCAACTTCAATAATCCAGGCAACTCTTAGTACCGAAATTTCAGTGGCAACAAAAATCAAATACGTAGCAATGTCGGGTGTCGGTTTTGCAATCACCCAAGACACAAGGCCGTTGTTTGTCACAATCAGTTCAACCAACAATTTGGGTTCTCTGGAAGCCACGCGCACCAGATGCGATCACTTCAACCACAAGTTCAATTGGCTGAGATACCTCCTCCACCATCGGTGCTTTCTCCCGATACCTAGTATCCCAACTCGGGTACCACACATTGCATTACCAACAATCCTCATCGGTTATCCTCATTTCAGCCATATCATGGCACTCAGAAGGTCACCATAGGTAATGGGTCAAGTCTTCCCATCACTCACATAGGTACCCTTATTACCCGAGACTTTCGCATGTCTAATATCCTGGTTGTTCCATCTATCACTAAGAACTTAATTTCTGTTCGTCAATTCTCCGTTAAAAATTCATGCGACTTTGTTTTCTCACCAAACTGTTTCTTTGTGAAGTGCCGTTGTACGGCCAGGATCCTTCTCTAGGGGGACAATAATTAAGGCCTCTACGTGCTCTCATCATTGTCACCTACATCTCCAACCCGCTTCGTTTCTCAATTGGAGTCACTCACCCGTTGGCATCGTCGTCTTGGTAATGCCGCATTTCCTACTATTTCAAAAATCTTCAATAAGTCGTTAAGTTCCGTTCAAGTTTGTTCAATTATGGCAAGCGAAAGGTATTTTTCACGGGACCTCCTGTCCATGCCTACCCCTTTAGAATAGCTAAGCCGAGTGTAAACATCGCCACATAGTTGAAATAGGACTCGCGATGCTCTATCATGCTTCTCTCCCCTATCATTATTGGGACTTTGCCTTTGAAGTAGTTGTACACATTATCAATCGGCTGCCCACACAGGTTTTGCTGAATAAATCACCATGGAAGATCTTATTTCAGATGATTCCATCTATTGCTCATCTTAGACTTTTTGGCTACATTGTGTATCCCAATCTTCGCCCCTATGCGAAGAACAAACCGCAACTACGATCATATCGGTGCATTTTCTTGGGCTATCCATCAAGATACAAAGAATACTAGTGTTATTTCCCTCAGCATCAATGGTTCTACATTGTTGCTGATGCGATGTTTGGCGAATTAGATCTCCCTTATGTGCAAAACACTCCACAATCATCTTTCGAGGCCACTGCAACCATTCAATCGCTTATTTCTACTGAGTTGTCTGAGGTTCCTCTACCACAGCAACCATCACGTGAGCCCTATTCTCTCTCTAATTGCGATTTGCAGTCCGCTAATTCCTTATTGCAAAATTAGCACAATTCGGGTGTGTTCGAAACCTCACTGCATGAACCCGCCGATGGGTCTCTTTGTCGGTCGGCGGCTTCACCAATCCCGCCAGCAGCTTCTCCCCCGAATCCAACATTTCGGCCGACACATCCTATGGTGACACGTCTTCGTGATGGCACTTTAGCTCATAGACACATTGGCACTAATCACACTTATGCGTTGGCCACCTCGGCGTCATATTTTGTTACACCTCTTACTTTAGTCAGGCTGTGAAAGATGCAAATTAGCGTGCAACTATGGCGGATGAATACACTGCCCTCATAAAAAATCAGACCTGGACTAGTGTCCCCTCCTTCGAATTGTAAACCCATCAGCTGCAAATGGGTCTTCCGGGTTAAGCTCCGTTGGTTGCAAAGGGATTCCATCAACAAGAAGGCGTTGACTACAATCGGACTTTCAGCCCTGTCATCAAGCATGTAACATTTCGAACTATCCTCTCTGTTGCCTTTTCTCGTGGGTGGCAACTATGACAACTTGATGTGAAGAGTGCTTTTCTTCATGGTTACCTATCAGAAGAAATTTTCATGGAGCAGCCCCCTGGCTTTGTTGATTCTGCTCATCCTTACTATGTCTACAAATTACATCGGTTTCTTTATGATCTCAAACACGCTCCTCGCGCTTGGCATCAACGCTTCTGTGCTTTTCTGGTTCAACTAGGCTTCATTCCTTCAATTGTTGATCCCTCACTCTTTATTCCTCATACAACTCAGCATAATATCTTTCTTCCGGTTTACGTTGATGACATTATTGTCACCGGATCATCTAATGCGCCCTTGTTGGCTCTCATTAAATCTTTGCAGTAGGAATTTTCTATTAAAGATCCGAGAGAGCTTCATTACTTTCTTGGCATTGACATACAACGGACATACCAAGGCATTATTCTCCATCGGGCTAAATATGTTGCATATTTACTTATGCGGGCCAAAATGACCGAGGCTCGTCCCGGTTCCACGCCTTGTACCACTTCAGCTGGTGCCCCGTCTGCTCATCTTGGTGCACCCTTCTTCGATCTGCTGCTACATCGCAACATTGTAGGGCTCTACAATATCTCACACTTACTCGCCCAAATATCGCATATGCTGTCAACACAGCTTGTCGGTTCATGCACTCTCCCATCGAGATTCACTGGAAATTTGTGAAAAGGATCCTTCATTTCATCAAGGGCACTCAATATCATGGTATTCTCTTCACTCCCGGCTTTTCTTTTCACTTGCATGCTTTTTCCGATGCAGGATGGGCTAATGCTCTAGATACTCATCGCTCTGTTGGTGGTTGGCATCTTCTTGGTTCAACTCTCATTTCATGGAGCTCCCGTAAACAGCGGACCGTTGCTTGATCCAGTACCAAAACCGAGTTTAAGAGTCTTGCCGACACTCTTGTAGAACTTATTTGGATAGAAGCTCTGCTAGGTGATCTTCATGTTCGTCTGCCCTCTCCTCCCGTCCTTTGATGTGATAATCTTTTTGCTATCTATCTTACTGGCAATCCCATCTTCCATGCTCACACTAAACTTGTCGAGATTGACTGCCACTTTGTGTGCGAGCGTGTGACCAAAGGATAGCTTCATGTTTAGTACATCTCCACTTATGATCAACGAGCCGATATCTTCACTAAAGGTCTCTCCACTCCTCGGTTCCATCTTCTTCAAATCAAGCTTACTGTGACTCTTGCCATATCGGCTTGGGGGGAATGTTAGACAAAGAATGCTACAGCTCAATAGAGATTTTCTCCATGATTATTTTCCTGTGTTAGAGATATAAATATATTTAGGAGATTTTATCTTGATTTTGATTTGATATAATTGATATTTGTTACTTTAGATAGTTAACTTTTAAAGCCTATAAATAGGCACATGTACCTTTCATTAGCGATGTACAAAAATGTTATAAAGCACAATATATGGCTACCTTTAGCCGCAACTCTTGTTGCCTTACGATATTAATTTCTTAAGGTTTTTCGCTAAGTAAGTCATAAATGGCATAATGACTAGATATATATTGAAAATTTCCATCCTCATGAATCGATTGTTCGAGGCTTCCAGGTTTCTCTTGATCTCATTGCGAAATACCAGAAAAATAACCCAAGATTTGCTTCTTTCTAGCAAAACCAAGAATGGCTCACTTCTTCAGCGTTACAACATTAGAATATTAAATCACTCTTTCATTTATCAGCGTAAGTTTTTAAATCGATTGACTTTGACCCTACTAAAATTCACATGAGAGGGGTCTTAAGTCAAAATTTTAGGACCCTTAGGCTAAATCCCAACCTAAGCGCGGGAATCCGTTTGGAGTTCAGTGGAAATGATGTGAATCTTGTTGTATATGATGTAGCACGCACAACCCTCATATATATGACAAATATATGTTACTTGATTTTACCAATAACTTAGACTTCTTAAACTACATATCAAAGAGCTAGAGCAATCATAAACAATTGACTTATCACCTTGATCTTCTCAAGAAAGTTAGAGAAAGCCAAGGCAAGGAAGAGAAAATAAAAGAGAAACATAAAAAGAGGGATAATGACACAAATGATCCTTGAACTTTGGTTCAATGTGCAATGTAATCATTAAACTTTTAATTTGTTTAATGATGTCTCTAAACTTTTAATTTGTTCAATGTTAGCCCTAGACTTTTGGTATATGTTCAATGTAGTCCCTAAATTATATAAAAATGTTCAATGTTGATCTAGAGACCATTTGTGTCATTTTTCCTAAAAATATGGCATTTACAAGGTTGCCAAGATATTTAATCTCTCGGCAAATGTTATTTGTTTTGAGGTAATGTTGATACAAGGAATATTTCGTCACCATCAACGGATTTTGAGCTATGCTTTTATGAAAACATAGTCCAAAAAATCCTAAACCTATTACATTTTTATCAATTCAATCCTAAATCTCTTAATTTTCTCAATTGATTCATAAAATTTTTCACATTTTATCGGTTGACTCCATTCGATCAATTTTGTCAATTAAGTCTTAAATCTTTTTGCGCTTTGTCAATTGAGTCCATGTAGCCATTTTTGGCATGAAATCACCGACATGGACTAAGGCCAACCAAGGTGGCACAGTTGGCAATGAAGTAGATAACTTTTAAGGATATTTTAATATTTTTATGAATGAATCGGCTCAAATATAATATGTTTAGGACTTTTTTTGGTACTTTTCTTCGTCCTTCCCTTGAAAACTCTAGAACCGTTAGCCGGCCAAAGGAATAGCCTTGAGATGCATTACAAAATCTAGAAGAGGCTTGCTAGCCTGACCGTCCACTATCATTTATCATTGGCTGGCAAATAACAAAAAAAAAAAAAAAAAAGGGCTAGTACAATGTGCGGTTAGGCAGGACATTCTCCAAGAATAACTCTTCTCTACGGTGCTAGCCCACCTGACATTTCTTTCTATCATTCGTTTCTAGATAGCTGTGGTCTTTCAAGATACATATGGAAGATTGTGAAGCATGCTCCCCTTATGTGTGATGGGAGGTGAGGCATTTCAAGGCAATGATAATTGACCAGGCAATCAAGTCGTGACGCCTTGGAAATTCGTAATCTATTAAGAGACAGAGTTCAATAAAAATGATTATTATTGAATTCCGGTTGGTATAAAATTTCGGATCAAAAGGACGTAAGTGACGATTTTTGGACGTTTCCCGATTTGTCGTTCGATTTCGATTGGGCCTCGAAATCTCGATCGCCGCAACTTAGGATTTTTTAATCCTCGCGCCTAAAATTTTTCCGGACCGAACCTAGCCAGTGAAAATCCAATTTCTGTCCCAATCGGTTGAGCCAAAAATTCGTTCAGTCCCGATTTATTGAATTACCCTTTAGTCCCCCAATAATGCACTTGTGGACATGTTTTAATGGTGAGTGACTAGTGGGCCCCACCTCAGTCAAATTTGCCACCCACCAGTCAACTCAGCCTCCTGCCCTCTCTCTCTCTCTCTCTCTCTCTCTCACGTCTCCTCCCCCACTGTTACTGCGCGACCTCCCCCTCTCTCTCTGTTTCACGCTCGCACAACAGCCTTCCTCTTCTTCCTCCAGCCTCCTTCGCCCGACCACCAGCCCGAGCAACCACCGCCGCCACCTCCCGCCATCGTCGTCGACCCGCCGTCGCCACCCCGAATCGCCGCCGCCGTCCCAGTCGCCGCGCGAAAGCCAGCGGGGCGGAGCCCCTGTTTCGGCCTCAGCGAGCTACTCGAGCTCCGGCCGCTTCACCCCCGCGTCTCGCCACCACCGGTCACCATCTCAGGCCCCCTCCAACCTTCAGCCACCATCCGGTCCGTCGAGCGCCGCCGAAGACCACCGCGAACAGCCCAGGTCAGACCCGAAGCCCTGTCCCCTGTTTTGCGCCGGTTTGCTGCTCCGCCCTGTATCGCCGCCCTCCGGCCAACTCCGGCCACCCCAGACCACCCCAAGCGACTATCTTCAACCCCTCACCGTCCCCCAAGGTCGCCGGAGACCAGTCGCAGCCCGTAGAGCCCCGAACAGCCCGGAAACCACCTCCCCTGTTTTGGCGTCGCCCCTGCGCCGGTTCTGTGCAGCCTCGGATCCTCCACATTCGGCCGTTCGCCGCCACTTCCGACACCACCCACAGCTTCCCCGGGGACCCCCGACTAAAGCCCAACCTTTCCCCCGGCATTGAACCACCCGAACCACCCCAAAACAGCCCGCAAAGCCACTGTTTTCCCATGTTTTCCCTCTGGCCGCCACTGTTCATCGCCGGCCGCCGCCACTCCGGCCACCGGCCGCCGCCCTGAAGCCCCGTGCCGCTGCCCCAAGGTGTCGCCAAGTCTTCGGGCCACCTTTGTCCGAGTTGGAGACCCGGAACTTAAGTTGGGCCGCGGATCGCCGTTAGTCGTCACCGATCGTTGTTGGGCCGAGCCGGGTTCGTGTCGCCGCCGCTCAATTTGAGACTGCCCGAGCTTATTTAATTGGTGAGTTAGCCCCTAACTCTTGGTTAGGACGCTAATTGCGTTCGGTTTAGTTTAATTAGATTATTAGGTATTTAAGTAGCTCGATTAGGGCCGGTTTAGGTTAGAAATTTGGTTTAGGTTCAATGGCCCCGATTGGTTAAGTTAGTCTAATTAGTTAGGATTTTATGCCTAATTAGATTATATTGATTGATTGATCCGATTGTTTGAATTGATTGATCGCGAGCGAGCGATAGGTCAGAGACGAGTGCGCAATTGGAATTGAAATTGGAATTAATAATCGATCGGCTGAAATTGATTAATTGAATTATGGAATTATTGGCCGTGAGTGCCGGTTTGGCTGTTGATTGCCGTGAGGGTTCGATTAGAGGTTAATCGCCCCAAATTGTCCAGTGTGTCGGTCGATTTAAATTGCGCATTCATGTGACCATGTATGAGATAAAATTGCATGTTTTTGCACGAAAACGGCCTTGGGCCAAGTATTTGAACATGCGAGTGTGAGCATTCGACCTAAATCCAAGAAAAGAACTGGCTGGTTGTCGAAGTGCCTGAGTGGTCACATAATGGGATAATTCCGACGATCATTGTCTTCTGGTCGTTCGGTCCTGGCAATCATTGTCTTCCGGTTGCTGGATGCGCGTCGATCATTGTCTTCAGGCTGTACGTTTGCCGGTCGCAGCTTGTGATGGGCCGAAGCCTTTTAAGGATTCCTGTTAGCTCCGTGCCGTGTCGACAATCATTGTCTTACGGTTGGTCGAGCGGAGTCACATGGACTATCAGACGCCGTCGCCGGAAGTAAGGGACGATGCCCGGTCCCGCCAGGAGAGCACCAACCGACTAGTGTGCTGGACCTACGGGTCGGATCTGATAATAAATGGACTACGTGTGGTGTCTTGTGCATGCAAGTGCTGTGATGCTTTGCGGTGGTGAATTGATTTGGTTGATTGACTGTTGAGTCGAGTCTGCATTGCATTACGTGTGGCTTGGAGGGTAAGTTGCCCGTGATTGAAATATCCGTTTCGTGCCGATGTGATTGCCTTTTAGGGTGTCCGAGCGAATCAACGTCCTAACCGAGCTTAGGTGTCACGACCCGAACCCCGCGAGCTCATCGACATCCCACCTGGCCACACTTATGTATGCTTCTCCAGGATCCAAAGGCCAACAAATTCATGCGGAAGCAAAAACAAATCCCCGTACGAAAACAATTAACATCACGATGACTTGGGACGGTAAAAACAAACTTATATACATATCCACACGTTCTATACAATTTTCCAAATCTACGGCTTCGGAGGCCACTGTACAAGCCTATGACCACTAAAACAAAAAGATTACGTGGTCGAAGCCTACTATACATCCCAAATAAAACAGCCAAGAAAAGTCAAGAGGCCAACTACCCTAGGCCTCGTTCTCGCTATCCGGTACTATATCATCTCTCGCCTCCAGCTCATCCTCGTCAAGCTCGGGTGGCTGTTCCGCATCCGATGGCTCTACAACCTCCCATCTTCTCCCGGTACCATGACATTAGGGAATACCGAATCTCCCGGGCGTAACACTCATGGCCGAGGCGGGTGGTCCGAAAAACAACGAACCCACGACGGGGTGAGATAAAATCTCGATAAGCTAGCCCCTAATCCTAGATTAGGGCTCTAGTGCCTCCAGACACATTTTTCAAAGTGAACAATTTCCAATAATTCTTCTTTCTTCCCAAAAATTCCACAATTTAATTCCAGAAAATTCCGTTCTTTCTCCGAAAATTCTCACACCTTCTTCAATATTCTACGTTACTCCCGTTTCGGCGTTCCACACCTCAGTCTAACAATAAAATATTCTACGTGCTCCCGGGGCCCGTTTTTAGCACACCAGGCCATAATATAAATGTCCACCTTACTCCAAAAATTTCCACGTTACCCCGAAAATATTCCACGGCACTCCGAAAATATTCCACGTTACTCCGGAAGTATTTCACGTCGCTCCAGAATATTCCACGCTACTCCGGAAATATTCCACGTTACACCAGAATATTCCACGTTACTCCGGAAATATTCCACGTTACTCCACCGCCATCAAATAAGTTCATAACATTGAGCCTCGGACCTTTATGGAACACGGCTCTATATATATACCAGGGTCTCAGACACATAGGAATACGACCCACGGATCTCGGTCTCGGACACATAGGAACACGACCGGATCAAGTCTCGAACAATTAGTCGAACACGACTCACTTTGGTCTCGGACGACTTAATTGAACACGACTTTCTTACTTTCTCGGTCTCGCGACAATCGGACGAATACGGCTCACTTTGGCCTCGACGACTTGATTGAATACGACCCTCACATTTCCTCGGTCTCGGACAATCGACGAATACGGCTCACTTTGGCCTCGACCGACTTGATTGAATACGACCCTCACATTTCCTCGGTCTCGAGACAATCGACGAATACGGCTCACTTTGGCCTCAGACGACTTGATTGAATACGACCTTATCATTTTCTTAGAATAGTTCGGGACCACGTGATTCACTCACGTTAGAGAATTAATAATTCGGGATCACCCGATTAATCCACACTAAACCAAATATTAATTCATACTACCCGATCAATTAACACTACCATAGTATCCAATCCACGTCATGCGACCATATTACGCTAATGTAGCAATTTATAAATCATGCGCCACTAAAATTATACTAACGTGGAAATTCATCACGGCCGAACGATAATAATTTTCTAACATGCAAAATAATTCTACTATAGTACTAAACTATAGTACTAATGCCACATTTATTTAGTACCATGGCATAACAACTTTATGTCACATAAAAGTAACCCTAGTTAATATATTAACTAACCATGGTTCAAAAATTAACTAGAGTCAAATACTAACTTAACCATGGTTAAACAATAGCATAAAGTAACTCTAGTTAGGGCATAAAGTAACCATAGTTAAACTTTGACCACTATTATCTTCTTGACTTCACTATTCATGCAAGAACACATTTCTCTCTCCTCCCTTCATTTGCATTTTCGGCCAACTCCATGAACTAGCACAAAACCAACCCATTTTTCACCAAAATCACTCAATCTATAGTCTATTAGCAACCTAGATACCTAATCTAAGGTTAGGGAGCAACTTACCACTATTTTAGCAAGTTTTCCGGCGAGAAAACGGGTGGAGAATCTTGGTTCCAACCGGCGGCTCCGGCGACTCCCTCGCTCGGCTAAAATCCACAAAAATCCGGCGGTTCAAGGTGGTTCGGGTGGTAGTCGAGCTCCGACGATCCAAGGCGAATCCGGCGAGGCTTGGGAAATTTTTCGGTGAGGAAGAGTGAGAGCTATGGAGTTCGGCCAAGTGAGAGGGTGAGGGGTAGAGAGAGAATGCTCTTGAAAAATAAAAAAGAAGAAGGCCAAAAACACATATTAATAAAAATGTTGGATAATTTTGGGGTCTTCAAAGTCAATTTTCGGCCAAGGGGAAAAATGACCAAAATACCCTTCGTTCCAAGTCAAAAATGGGGTATTTTTCGAGGGCAAATGGGTCCTTTCCCATACCCAGTCCAAATCTACTTTTCCCGAACCTCTTTGGGGCGAACCGCGAAGGAATTTCACACGGGATGAGGAAACGTCCCAAAATTTTTATTTATTGAAACCCCCGAAGGTCCGACGTCAAATTCGAGCTCGATTCGCGATCAATCTCGATCGATAGAATTTTCAGCGTATCTCAAACTAACGGGCGGCTTTTAGGAGTTACGCGTATCGACCCGTGATTAAAAATCACGTTTAAGAATTACTCGAGCCATGGCGACCTTGGTTGTCATTCAATTGCGAGGGTCAATTACTAGTCCCGATGGACACGATCGTTAGAAAATAATTTAGGGACGTTCGAAACCCATACGAGGTCAAACGGAATCACCCGAGATCCAAGCGTAGGGTATTATCCAAATCGTTCCTTAATCATTCTAGGATCGGCCTATATTGGTCCAGAATATTCCCTCGACAATTTTCATGGCCAAAGAGTCAATCCAAGATCAAGTTCTTAGGTCCACGTACTTGATTTTCCTAGTTAGTCATTCCCATTTGGTTAGTATGCTCGAGAGGGATCAACTCCGAGTGAGATTCGACTGAAATTCATCAATGAGACTTTTCATTTATTCAAAGCTTCGAAAGTGGGTCGGAATTCAGGATGTCACATTAGGCATTGGCTCACCGAGATTAATTTCTCACCCCGTCGTGGTTAACAATTTTTCAGGAAGTGACGGAAACCGTGGAAGATGAACCGAGAGGATGATGGTAGGATTTTTGGGAGTAGACGAATGATTAACCTTACCCGACCTCGTGTCTTTTTGAGGTCCTAGTGAGCCGCCCCGAAGAATGGGGTTGTACTTCTTTACTGTAGCTCAGTAGAGTTAAGATTCGTATGCTTTAACGGTTTAATGAAATTGTTTTTGATGAATTGACTGTGTTGATTTTTCTACTGTACTATCCCGCTGTTTTATTTGTCCGGGAGAATTGCACGTTCCGCATGCGCCGTTACTTTATAGGTCGATAGCTTACCTGGGACGCTATCATTCATGACCTGAGGCGAGTAAGGTAGGGATGTCGCGAACTCGAGAGTCGGGGCGTGACACAAGCTTTCGTGGAGATGGCTTAAGAGAGATTGACATTCTATTCTTTGCAAAGGTCATTCGAGGAAGTTGAGCTTTCAAGGTCCTATAGAAAGAGCAAGTCTTGCCTAACCGCACGTGGTACTGACCGTGTCAAGAAATAGCAAGCCTCTTCACTTATTCCCTCGATCATGTCCAGAAAGCCATCCGAAGCCAAGGCAAGCAAAGAGAAAACGAAGAGCAAAGCAGATGGCGTTTACACGGTTGTCCGGAGATGTAATCGCTCAAATAATCTCTCTCACCACTCCACAAGATGCTTGTGCCATGTCCTCCGTCTCCACCAACTTCAGATCGATTGCAGATTCTGATCAAGTGTGGTCCAATTTCTTGCCTCCTGGCTGTGAGGACTTGATCCCTCAGCTATCAACCAAGAAGTCTCTCTATCACCATCTCTGGGAGCATCCAGTCCTGATCAATGGCCGGAACATGGTAAGCTCGATTTCTAGAAATCGATGGCTCGTGTGGACATAGCGTGTGATTGTCAGTTACCATAGCCGTTGAACTAGAGGACATATTCATGCGAGAGTTAGATTTTGAATGATTTCGCGTGGAAAAAGTTTGGGCAAATTTCTACTAGGTATAGCATAAGCTCAATTTTCATTCAGTAGATAGGAAAGTTAATTTTGTATTATGAAGTATATCCATAGTGGAGGTTGGTTTCAGAGAAATGGTGAGATTGAACAAATCTGCAACTTGCAAGTGACTAAGTAATCTGTGAATTCGTTCATTTGTCAAGTAGAGGCTTTCATTGGATAAGAAGAGTGGAAAGAAATGTTTTATGTTGGGAGCAAGAGACCTGTCCATCATATGGGGAGACGACCAGAGGTATTGGAGATGGATGGCTACACCAGAATCCAGGTCTTATATTGCCTTTTGGAAATCGACTCGAAAGTTGTTTCGGGACACTCGTTAACATAATCTTAGCAATGAATCCTTGGACAGGTTTAACGAAGTGGCTCTGCTCCGGTATGTGTGGTGGTTTCACATCATAGGAAGAATCGAGACCTCTATGCTCTCATCCGGAACAAATTATGCAGCTTATTTCGTATTCCGGTTCGATGGCCAAGGGGGTGGATTCAATCAGCCAGTGAATTCGAACGTCTGTATTGGCAGCGAAGAGCACGATGAAGGGCGATCCGTGACGCTGAATCCTAGAGGAGGAGAGCCTACGGCGATCCGCGAGCGTGCAGACGGATGGATGGAGATCGAGATGGGGGAGTTCCACAATGAAAATGGGGTGATGGAACACTGGTGTGTTGTCTCAAGGAGGTTGACAACTACAGACAGAAGAGTGGTCTCATTGTTGAAGGGATCGAACTTAGGCCTAAAGAAACGCACTAGATCACGGAACGAACACAGGTCTTTTTGTTGCGTGGATGTGGTATTTGCTGATGCTAGTCATTTAGGTGTGTGCTTGTATGGACGATATGCACTGGCTGTGCTCCGATCCAAGCTAGTCTATGTAAAGGATACTAAATAATCACCCCAAAAATTGCACTACAAGTTTTATAATTTACTCTGTTAGATCGTTGGTTACAACTCCACAAGATGCTTGCACCATGTCATCGGTCTCTACCTCCTTCGGATCAATTGCAGATTCAGATCAAGTGTGGGCCAACTTCTTGCCTAAATTTACTGAAACAAGGAGAAATAATACATTGAAGAGAAGTTGGGTGCAAGAACGTTAATTCTTGCTGAATTGACTGAGTCATTCGTTGAATTACTTCCAAGCAAAATACAGCAAAGACTCCGCGGAGGGTCTCCCATAAGCAACCAAAAAAGAAAGCTGAGACAGACCCTCCGACCTCATAAGAGTACAGAGCAAATTAATCACAGTTTCTAAAAGCTAATTCATGTGCAGCTTTGTTTCCCAAAAACCTCTCTAATGTGTCTTGGATGATAGAACTCAAGCGCCACTCCAAATTGCGGTGCCGAACGACCAATCCTTCGACCACAGCTTTGCAGTCTCCTTCAAGGATAACCTTCTTAGCTGGGAGTAAAGCTTCCACTCCAAGGCATTGTGATTTAATCTCGAAAACTTACAATTCTCTTCTACGACATGCAGAAGAATGTTGCTCAGATTTGTTGACAAATATATCATACAACCGAAACATTGGATCTTCATTGGCACTTTTTTGGAAAGCTTGAGCCAATGCGCATTCCAAAGCTCTAGCTATAGGAACTGTAACTGCATTTCCAACTTGAATGTATCTGGTGCATGTTGGAGAATAAATGAAAGAGCAGAAACGTAGAAATACTCAGATCAACTTATAATTGTGAAGTAGATCATCACTAAGAATTTTTTCTAGTGGAATGCTTGCTTGCACTTCTAGGCCACCTACATTAAGTGTGATTTTCGACCACAAAAAAAAAAAACATTAAGTGTGATAATCTGATCCAAACTTCTTGAGCTAACAAGAAAAATGATGGGTACACATAAGTATATATTGTAACCTAGTCCCCGGCCACATCTATTCTACTGTTCAGTGTCAACAGACAAATAGCAAGCATTTTCTAATTTCAACTGGATTATCTGTTGCACAGAATGTGCTCTCTGTTGTTACAGAGAATGTGCTCTCAATTTAGAAGAACAAGAGAAGATTAATCTGGAAATGCACTTGTCACACTCTAAAAAAATTCCGAGAAGAGTACATAGCATTTTCAAAAAATAAAGAAAAACTGAATTGCACTAACTAGCAACAAAATAGGAACCGAACAACAAACTCCTACTATCTTGTTGACTAAGTAAAACAAAACAAACAGCTAACGGACCAGAACAAAAAATGACCAAGAATGATCCTTAAGGCATAACCAACATACTCCTCTTTGGCTTAAGGAGCAGAACACATTCCAGCCTTCTTCTTGAGTAACTCAAGTCTCGCTTGCTTGCAATGGCTTAGTAAACACATCAGCCACCCGATCTTACGTCTTGCAATAGAGTAGCTTCACTTCACCTTCTTGTTGCACTTCCCTCAAATAGTAGAACTTGATCTTGAAATGCTTGGTTCTCCCGTGAAAGACAGGATTTTGAGATATGGCTAGTGCAGCTTGGTTGTCCACAAGTATCTCGGTTGGTCCTTCAACTTCTATTTCCGGATCCCGCATCGGCTTTCTCAACCATATTGCATGATTGGCTGCCGCAGTAGCTGCTAGAAACTCAGCTTCTGCAGATGACCGAGCAACCACTTCTTGCTTCTTTGAGCTCCGGGTGAAACATCCAGATCCCAAAGTAAAACAAAAACCACTTGTACTCCTCATATCCTCGATCGAACCAGCCCAATCACTATCAAAAAAGCCTTGCAACCCGCAATTGTCCACTTTAGTAAACTTGACACCAAATGACCGAGTGCCTTTCAAGTATCTAATCACTCTTTTTGCGACTACCAAGTGTTCTTCACCAGCACAACTTAGGAATCTTGAAAGCACACCTACTGCATACAAGATATATGGTCTTGTTGCAGTTAGATACATCAAGCAACCAACTAAACTCCCGTATACTCCTTCATCAGCAGGCTCGGCTCCTTCAGTCTTCTACGACTTCTCCTTTAGATTCATAGGAGTGTTCACACTTCTACATTCCTCCATCTCAAATCTCTTTAAGATCTCTCTTAGGTATTTCCTTTGACAGATGAATACCTCGCCTTTCCTCTGCTGCACCTCCATTCCCAGAAAGAAGGACATTAGTCCAAGATCGGTCATTTCAAATCGCTTCATCGGTCCTCTCTTCGATTCGCAATCTGCTCTTCGCAATCACCAGTGACCAAAAGATCATCAACATAAAGAGAGACAATAGCTACACCTTCCATACCTTTCTTCACATATAGGGTCACTTCACTCAAACTTCTTTTAAACCTAAGTTCCCGCATATGCTTATCAATCTTACTATACCAAGCTCTTGGAGCCTGCTTCAACCCGTACAAGGCTTTTCTCAACTTATACACATGATCTTCCTTGTCTCTCACTACAAAGCCATCAGGCTGCTCAACATATATCTCCTCCACTAGCTCTCCGTTCGGGAAAGCTGACTTCACATCCAGCTGAAATACTTTCCAGCCCTTTTGTGCAGCGGTAGCCGGCAGCATCCTTATGGTATCAACCCTTGCCACTGGAGCAAAGGTCTCGGAATAGTCTACTCCCCATACCTGCGCATAGCCTTTGACAACAAGTCTTGCTTTGTGGTTATGTATTGAGCTATCGGGATTCAACTTTGTCCCGAATACCCACTTCACTCCAATCACCTTTCTGTTTCTAGGCCTCTCAACCGGATCCCATGTCTGGTTTTTCTCAATCATTCCGATTTCTTCTTCCATTGCAGCACACCATTTCACATCTTCACTTGCTTCCTTATAGCTAGCTGGTTCAATCATAGCTATATTGCATCTCTCATAAATTTCAGCAAGAGATCTAGTGCCTCTCACGGGAACATGATCAATTAGATCCTCGACTTCCACTTCATTTGGTTCAACCTGCAATGGCACTACCTCCTCTTCAGCCTTGCCACCTTCTACAGACAAGTCCCACTTCTTATCTTCCATAAAACTCACATCTCTACACACAACAACCTAGTTGCTAGCAGGATTATAAACTCTATAAGCCTTAGATTGCAAACTATATCCCACAAAGATACATGCTTTTCCTCTTGGATCAAGCTTATCTCTCTTAACAGAAGGAATCAATGAATAGCAAATGCAACCAAACACTTTCAGGTTGCTCACCTTAGGCTTGTAACCATGCCATGCTTCAAATGGTGTCTGCTTGTTGAGAGCTTTAGTGGGCGATCCGTTCGGAAGAAAGACGGCGGTGTTGGCAGCCTCAGCCCATAACTTCTTAGGGAGTTCTTTCTCATGTAGCATACATCTAGCCATCTCCATGATACTTCTGTTCTTCCTTTCACTCACTCCATTTGCTGTGGAGTGTATGGCATGATGAGTTGGTGCTTGATCCTTGCATTATCACATATAGCATTGAAACCGCCCGAGGTGTATTCTCCTCCATTGTCTAATCTAATTGTCTTGATATTGCAGCCACTCTCCTTCTCCACTTCTCTTTTGAACCTAAAAAAAATCTCATTAACTTCAGCCTTAGTCTTTATGAAGTACACCCAACACATTCTAGTGCGATCATCTATGAAAGTGATGAGGTATTTGCTGCCATTCGGTGATTCCTCCGGCATTGGACCACACACATCGGTGTGAATTAGTTGCAGCTTCTCACTGGCCCTCCAATTTGACCTTTTGAAAGGAATCCTCACTTGCTTGCCTTGTAAACATGCTCTACAGCCGGTTACTTCCTTTTGCAACATAGGTAGGCCCACCGCCATTTCATTTTGCTGCAAGTATTGCAGCCCCTTGCTATAGAAATGACCCAGTCTTCTATGCCATAGCTCCTCCTCATCTTGTATACTTTTCATGGCTTCATAATTCTCATCAACTGGATCAAATGTAAAACACTTGTTCCTCATAGGAATCCTAAAAAAAATGTGACCATTCTCATCTCCTATGGCACACTCACTCTTCTCAAACACGACCTTCAACCCCTTCTCTACTAATCGACCCACACTCAGCGGGTTTTGATCTATCTTTGGCACAAACAAAACCTCCGTGATAAGCTTAACACCACCAGGACCTTCAAGCACTACATCACCTTTGCCTTCTACTTCTATGCATTCTCCATTACCAATCCCGACTTTAGACTTCACGGATTTGTCTAAATTGCTAAATAATCCTTCATTACCTGTCATATGGTTGGTGCATCCACTGTCCACGAGCCATCCATCTCTAGATGCATTTGAGATGAAGTAGGAGGCAACAAACAGGTGCTCCACTTCACTGGCTACTGCAGTTTGACCTTGAGCTTGTTGTTGCTTATGCTTTTCCCCGCAAATGGCCTCAACATGGCCCATTTTGTGACACCTCCCGCACTTCACATCTGGTCTCTTCCAACACTTGAAATGAGGGTGGTTTCTCTTTCCGCAATGCTTGCATGGAACCGCATTCCACTTCCTATCGTGTCCACCACTACTTGAACCTCCCCGGCTATGACTATGACCGGCCTCAACATGTCTTCTATTCTAGTTCCATCCTCTTCCCTTTTCTGCAGTATGCGGTTTCAGCAACTTGCGAGCACTTTCGATAGGCTCATTCTTCCTCATAAGCCTTCTTTGCTCCCGAGCACATCAGAGCACTTAGGACTTCAGCAAGTTTAATGTCCGAAATGTCCTTAGTGTTCTCAAGAGAAGCAATGGTTGCTTCAAACCTTTCGAACACTGCAACCAAAATCTTTTGAACCAGCCTTTTATCATCTATATCCGTCCCTAGGACCCTTATCTTATTGGCTACATCAACTAGCCTATCAACAAACTCTTTCACGGACTCATTCTCCTTCATTTGCTGCCTCTCAAACTCCCTTAACAAGTTCAGCACCTTCATCCCTTTCACTCTCTCATCCCCTTCATACTCTTCCTTCAAATAATTCCATATATCATGTGCTGAATCCTTTTTCATGATTCTAGTAAATATGGTCGAGGAGACGGCAGAAAACAAGCAAGATTTTGCCTTTGCTTTTCTGGTTACTCTCTCTTTATGGTACCCGATTTGATTGATAGTTGGATTGTTGGGTAGATCAAGAACTTCGTAGTCCTCTTCCACAGCTTCCCATAGATCTGCACCCTCCATGAAAGCTTGCATCTTCACTGCCCATGCTTGGTAGTTGTCTCCATCGAAGATTGGAGCTGTGATTGTTGAGAATGAGGCAGTAGGAACACCAGTTTGTTCCATCTTTCTTGTTCTACTTCGAATTTAGCACTCTCTCACAAGTCCCTTAAGATCAATAGGGCTCTGATACCAATTTGTTGCACAGAATGTGCTCTCTGTTGTTACAGAGAATGTGCTCTCAATTTAGAAGAACAAGAGAAGATTAATCTGGAAATGCACTTGTCACACTCTAAAAAAATTCCGAGAAGAGTACATAGCATTTTCAAAAAAATAAAGAAAAACTGAATTGCACTAACTAGCAACAAAATAGGAACTGAACAACAAACTCCTACTATCTTGTTGACTAAGTAAAACAAAACAAACAGCTAACAGACCAGAACAAAAAATGACCAAGAATGATCCTTAAGGCATAACCAACATTATCTATGTGTCTCTCTAGATTTTGTTGTGAGCAGAAGTAAAAATGCTCGTAGAGAGTGTACATTCTTCCCGAACTCCAGCGACCAAACTACTATTGTTATGGCTGGTAACATTGACCCAAGCTCTCTCGGAACTTGACGATAAATGATCTAGTGCCTCAGTAGATATAGGAATTACATGCCCTCACTTCAGCACAACTTTAAAGCGTAAAATTCTAACACCACCCATTAACTTTACGGGGAAACGACTACACATTCAGAACAATATTCATAAAATAAAAATCTCATCATAGTTAACAAAATTAAAGGTAATTTGGCAACTACACAACATTTATTGTCCAAAAAATACAGTGACATAAGTCCTCATCATTGTGGTTAGAAAGAATTTAACTATCGGAAACTCTATATTAGTTGACAACCCAATGTTTAGAAACCCTAAAAGATGGGCATATAATCATCTCCAAATCGAACTCTGCCCCTAATCAAGGGAAGTAGCATACCTGGCTGTGGGATTCTGCTGTAGTCACCACAGTAGGCACAGTTCCATCCCACCACACAAGTGCTAACGGCCTACATAATTCAAAGAGGTTGGAAAGCTGAAACTAAAAAGACTAAATGTATCAAAGCATCTTAACACTTTGATGATGTGCCATTCACAAACGTCATTCCATAATGAAGGACCTGCAGAAGGACAGCAATTCTGCTATAAGACTTGCAAAGGGAGAGAACAAAATGTGATTAGGAAGTATGAACAAAATTCTGTCAAAAACAGAAACTGAGGGAACTATAAGTAGAAGAAAAAATTTACCAACGGTTTCAACGAGCCCAAATAAACCCTGGGAACATCAGGGCCCCATTCGACTTTGTTGTCCGGACGCGCACAAACACCAGACAAATTCCTAAAATTCGCGCCCTTCACGAAATTCACCAAACTTTCAGGAAACAGCAGAGCTTCTAATAAAATACATTAGAAGAATGTTCACTTTAATGAACAAAAGAAAAGAAAGAAAACATTTTTCTTTGGTATATGGCAAACACGTCCATAGTCCTCTGAATTCAATTAAACGGCCAATGATCAAAGACTAATTGACCTGAATCCACTGAGTTGTCTGTGATTCCCATCATTTCGGTAAAAAATTGAGGATTAGAGAAAAGAGAAGGAAAAACTAGAATTGAACACTTAATTTTAGTCAAGCAGCCCAAGACACGCAAAAGCTTCAATCCAAAAATCTTAGTGACGGGAAATATCCTGCTAAACTCGCTTCCCCTTAAACTAGACCCATCCAAATCGACTCCTGCTAGCGTGCCACCCTAGCCTCTAAAGCAATATGAAAAAGTATAAGGCAATAAAAGAGGGAGAGCCCATCAAGCAACATGAGTATCAATCTTGTATCGACAATTTTCAAATTGCTCATCTCTAAGAGCTTCTATAATTTAAGCTAGAGTCTTATGCATGTCACGAAACCACTGGTTAAAGTTACTTTTAAAGCAAAGATGGTTTAATGATGGCACCCAAGAATGTCTATCTAATCGTGAATTGCACTACAATCTATTTATATCCATCTAAAGAGTGTACATGTTGAAAAACTTGAAATCAAATATAGTACCACATTAAGCTGCTTAGTTATTCAGATATTTTGCAATTAATGCTTTATATACAGGGAAATAAAACAATGCTATTCACCCTTTTCACTAGATCTAATGAAGCGTTGACAACGTGCCCGTTGAGCTTTCTCATATGGCATTTCATCTCTTCAATCATGAGTTCCAACCTAAATCAATTGAAATCCATCAAAGATTTAAAAACGAGACCAGGATGATAAAGATACACACAGGTGGAAGATCAGAGATTGCATCCTCCAGTAGCAATTTCGTTTGCACTTCGTTTGAATGGCCCGCATCATAGGCAACAGTGTGCATCTTATTTTATTTCAAGGAAATTTTAGACTTTGCCTTTAGTAAATTACACATTATAGCACAGAAACCCATACCTCAAATTCTATAGGAATGACTCCTCTAACCACAACATCGCGCGTTGGCAATGGGTATTAGGGCAACTTCTAAAGCATCAAATAAAACCCAATGAGTGAAATTCATTTGAATCTCTACTATAAAGACAGACACATGTTTAAGACTACTTTATCTCTGAGACATAGGTGCATAAACAAATTTACCTCACTAGGACGAGCACCCCACAGAAAACAAAACATTCTAAATTGAGGAAGCCCGCTATTATAACCAATCTTGTTTGATAGTTCATTTGCACCAAATGACTAAGTGCATACATCCCCAGGAAACAACAACAACATCATCAACATCACATTTATCCCAAACTAGATGGGCCCCCGGTCGATTAACCCTAAAAATAAATAAAATAAAATAAAATAAAAGCAAGAACGATTGAGGGAAAGAAATAGTTATATAAAAATAAAATATATATAAATATATATAGGAAAAAATGACTAGAAAGGACAGTCCGGAACATAGAAATATTACCCCTCCACAATGCTAATAGTTTTCCTTCACTCCTTCCTAAGACAAACCATACGCCAATCTATTTCTCACTCTATTAAATCTTGTTTTACTACTTTCCCCCAAGTAAGTTTCGGCCGACCTTTTCCTTTCATCATGTCATGCTCTCTATAACAAACTTCTGTTCTTACTAGAGCATCTAGGGATCTTCGAAGAATATGTCTAAACCTTCTTAATCTATGTTCTCTCATCTTTTTTGCCACCGGTACCCCTCCAACTTTTCGTCGAATATCTTCATTTCTTATCTTATCTATCTTTGTATAATCACACATCCACCTTAACATCCTCATTTCCGCTACTCCCATCTTATGCTTATGTTGTCTCTGTGCTGGCCAACATTCATCTTCGTATAGCATTGAAGGTCTTATTGTTGTTCTACAAAATTTTCCTTTTAGCCTAAGGAGAATTTTGACGATCACACAAAAACCCTAATGTATTGCGCCATTTCATCCAACTTGCTCCGATTCTGTGGCTTACATCCTTATCAATCTCTCCCTCCTTTTGCAATATTGATCCCATATATCTAAAATCATCTTTTTTGGGTACCTCATGTCCGAGCATATTCACGGATTCTTGATCTCCCCCTCTTGCCGTGTCGAACTCACACTTCATGTACTCGGTCTTACTTTGACTTAACGTAAATCCTTTAGACTCCAATGCGCTTCTTCATAATTCTAATTTAGCGCCAATCCCCACCCTAGTCTCATCAATAAGCATAATATCATCTACAAAAAGCATACACCACGGCACCTCATCTTGGATATCTTTTGTTAGCACGTCCATAACTAGGGAAAAAAGATAAAGACTCAAAGTAGAACCTTGGTGTAAGCCTACTGTGATTGCAAAATAGCTTGATGTGCCATTACAAGCTTTCACACATGTAGTAACACCATCATACATATCATTGATTGCCTCTACATACTTTGAAGGTACTTTTTTCTGCTCAAGAGCCCACCACAAAATCTTTCTTAGAACCCTATCATATGCTTTCTCGAGATTAATAAACACCATATGTATGTCCTTCTTTTTTTCTCGATATCTCTCCGTCAACTGTCATATCAAGAAGATAGCTTCCATGGTAGATCTTCCCCGGCATAAATCCAAATTGATTTACAGAGATCTTGGTCTCTATTCTCAAACGATGCTCAATAACTCTCTCCTACAACTTCATTGTATGGCTCATAAGGTTAATGCCTTTATAGTTGGAACAATTCTGGATATCCCCCTTGTTCTTGTAGATAGGCACAAGCATACTCTTCCTCCATCCATCGGGCATCTTATTAGCTTGAAGAATCTTGTTAAAAAAGTTAGTCAACCAACGAATTGCCACATCTCCTAAGCATCTCCACACTTCAATAGGGATACTATCGGGTCCCAAGGCTTTACCAGTCTTCATCTTCTTTAATGCCTCCTTAACTTCCTGCGCTCTAATTCTACCCACATACATTTTGTTTAAATCATCAGAAGATCCTCCAAATCCACCTCATTTCTATCGCTCTCTCCATTAAAAAGCTTGCTAAGATAGCTCATCCATCTTTCCTTGACATCTACATCTCTTACTAAAAGTTTTTGATTTTCATCCTTGATGTATCTAACTTGTGTCAAGTCTTTACTTTCCTTGTCCCTTATTTTTGCAAGCATATAGATACCTTTTTCTCCCTCTTTGTTCTCAAGTTTTTTGTACATATCGAAAAAAAACCTTGCCTCTAGCCTCTCGCACAACTTTCTTGGTATTTTTTCTCGCCAATCTAAACTTTTGCAAATTCTCTTCATTAGGGCATTATGCAAACATCTGAAACACTCCTTCTTTTGTTTAATTGCCTCCTGCATCTCTTCATTCTACCACCAAGATTCCTTTGTTTGATGTCCGTTCCCTTTACCTTCCCCTAACACTCCTCTTGCCACTCTATGGATGTAGTTAGACATCTCATTCCACATCATATTTACTTCGCCCTTAAGTTGCCACGGACCTTCCTAAAGCATTATTTCCTTGAAAACTATTTGTTTTTCCTCATTTAACTTTCACCATCTTATTATGGGGTTCTGAGCACTTCTTTGCATTTTCCGTACTTTGTTATACCGAATCTCTAAGATCACCAACTTATATTGCGTAGCTACGCATTCTTCGGGGTAGACTTTGTAATATACATACGAGGCCCTATCCTCTCTTCTAGCAATAAAGAAATTAATCTGGTTACAATTTTGACTATCGCGAAAGTGATTAGATGTGACTCTCTTTTCCTAAAGAAGGTATTTGCCAACATCAAATCATAAGCTAATGCAACGCTCGGGATGTCCTCGTCGGCCTCATTTCTATCCTCCTCGCCAGCCTCATTTCTAGTCCCATAGCCAAAACTTCCATGAACTCGGTCAAAACCTCCACTACTTGATAGACATGCCCATTTAGATCTCCTCCTATGAATATCTTCTCCTCGCGTGGTATCCCCCTTAAAATCTCCTCCGGATCTTCCCAAAATATGTTCTTATCGATACTTGCAGGTCCAACTTGGGGGGCATACACACTAAGGATATTCAAAATCAACTCTTCCACTACTAGCTTAACCAAAATAATTCTATCTCCTGTTCTTTTAACATCAACAACTCTTATCGATCAAAATCCCAACTCCATTTACACTCTTTTTTGTGCTTGTGTATCACAGCTTGAATCTTGTGCCTTCCACTTTTTTAGCCATTTCTCCTACCCATTTAGTCTCTTGCAGGCAAGCAATATTTACTCTCCTTCTAGTAAAAGTATCTAGTAACTCCCCCAACTTGCCCATTAAGATTTCTGTGTTCCAACTCCCCGGTCGAATCCTTACCCCCCGGGCATTGCTTGCCCCCCACACTCGCCCATAAAAGTATGAGGACCCTCGCTCACTTTTCACCACATCTGGGCCCCGATGTGGCGCATCACTCTGGGAATGATGGCCCAAGGCTAGCTTCCTTACCCCTCACACTCACCTATCTTGGTGCAAGGACCCTTGCCCATTTTTCGCTACACCCGGGCGCCGATGCAACATGTCGCTAAGAAGGGTATGCTCCAATGAAAAATCATTAGGGTTCAACTCATAAAAAATAGCTCTTTTTTACACCGGCTCGCTACACCTAACGTAACCCTCCTCCTTTATCCTGGCTTGGGACAAGCTATGTAAACATACATAGGTGGAGTTATACATCCCCAGGAAACCATTAGAAAATTTAACTAAATCCACCATGTTCTCCATCAAAACAAATCTTGGTTTTAAAAACTCTACAACTTCCATAGACACAAGAAGTTGCTTGTTTTTCACATCAGCCAAGGGATTATCATTATCTCTAAAATAGTTGAAGGAGTTTATTCCTTGACTGGGTAGTCCACCACAGATTACATCTACTTCCCCCTGAAAAAGCAGCTAAGGAAAGGAATTCTTGAGGTGATTGTTTCTTTGTAATCAAGTATAATAGGCACACTAATGTGAACGGAACAATTTTCACTAGGAAATATCCAATATGAAATAACAAATAATGAAACAAAGAGACGAGTCTCCTAAATCAAAGGAAGGCTTCTCGTGTAAAGTGTGTGCAGGGGTCATCACGGAGTAGGTTCAACCGGAGGATACACAACAAGACGCCAAAAAAAGAAAAACATTGGAAATAAAAATCCTCACCGGTAAAGGGAAAATCTTTGACTTGAGATCTTCAATTATGAATTCATTTAGTCTTTCACAACAATTGCTGACACGAAGACACCAAATTAGAGAAGTTGTGGTTAGGATTTTCATAGCAAGCTCATTTTTTATCGTCGTGCCTACCATAAACCGTCAATTGGCTCCCAAGTGTCCTCATGAAGACCATAACTGTCACGACCCAAACCCTGCGAGCCCGTTGCCACCCCACCTGGCCATATTATCTTACGGTTCTCCAGGATCCAAAGGCCAACAAAATCAAAACATGCGGAAGCGAAAACAAATCCCCGTACAAAAACCAACAATAATACGATAACTTGGGATGGTAAAAACAAACTTATGTACATATATACATAATTGTTACCACTCTCAAACCTAGGGTTTCAGAGGCCATTGTACAAGCCTGTGACCACCTATAACAAAAAGATCCAATGGTCAAAGCCTAACTTCCGTTTAAAGAAAACACTCCACAAAAGTTAAGAGGCCAACTACCCTAGGCCTCATTCCCGCTATCATCTACTATATCATCTATAGCTGCCAACTCATTCTTGTCAACCTCGGGTGGCTATTCTGCATCAGACGGTTCAACAACTTCCCCATCCTCTCCCGGCACCATGACTTCCGGGTCGGGCTCCAAGCCTTCAGGACCGGCATCGAGGTGCACCACTACGCCATCCGGAAGTGCACCACTAGTGGGGTCCCACTCCCCAACTCCATCGTAGGGAATATCAAAACCTCTCAACGGGCCCACCGACATATCCCCATGGCGGTACGTCCACGCCACGTACGTGTGGGGCCTCCAAGAAAGTTCTCCCCTCGTTAACCCATATCGTGGTAGCATGTTTATAATATACTTGATCTTCCCCAACTAGATACTCCGTTACTAACGTATCCATGTCTCGAGGGATCCCGAATCTCTGGGGCGGATCGTTCATGCTCGGCGCAGAGGGTCCGAAAAAGAGAGCCCACGACGGGTTGAGAATAAATCTCAGCAAGAAAGTCTCTAATTCTAGGTTAGGACGCTAGTACCTCCGGACACGTTCTAGGTCAGCCATTCACAACAATTCTTCCCTCAATCAATAATTCAACAAATAAATTCCAGAATACTTCATTCTTTCTCCCAAAATTGCCACACCTTTATAAAATTTCCACGTTACTCCCATATCGGCATTCCACGCCTCAAGCTATAATAAAAATATTCCACGTTACTCCAAAGCCCGCGTTTAGCGCCTCAAGCTATAATATAACTAGACAGACCCGCGTAATAACACCTCGGGCCATTATATAGTCCAGACAAGCGTAATACCACCTCAAGCCATTATATAGTCCGGACCCGCGTAATAACGCCTTAGGTCAATATCCCATGTTTAACGCCTCAAGGTAAAATATGGTCTTATAAATATAAACCCCGCGTCATAACGCTTCAGGGTATAATTCCACACTTCCTCTCAATTATTCCATGTAAAGACCATATAATAATAATAATTCCTCGATCGCTCGTCCGATACCACACGATCACATAAAACCTTCCGATTGATCAATTTTCGCCACGTGATCTTGCTAAACTTCCCGATTAGCATATCGAGACCACACGATCTCACCAATTTTCTCTAATTTTCCTCAACCGCTCAATTGAGACCACTCGATTTAATTATACTGAATAAATATTCGATCGGGACCATGTGATTCATTCACGTTGAATAAATAATAAATCGGGACCACCCGATTAAATCACACTCAAGCCGTCGGCCAATCATGCTACACGATTAATTATGCTACCACAAAAATTAATCTACGCCACACGATATTAATTATGCTAATGTAGCAATTAATAATCACCGTACTATCAAAATTATACTAATGTACATTTAATACGTACCATACAGTTAAACTATACTAATGTGGCAATTAATCGGGATCGTACGATTAAAATATCCTAACGTGCATTTAATCTCCACCACACGATTAATCTTCATAAAGCGAAATTCAATCGCAGCCGTCCAATAAATATTCCTAAGCAAGATTCAATCCGGGCCATTCAAATAAAGCATGATAAAGCTAGATTTAATCCTAGCCCTCCAATTTCAATCATGCATTACCATTCACTTCAAGAACACATTTTCTCTCTCCTCATTCTCCCATTTTCGGCGAAGGCATGTTCTTGAACAAATCCAACTAATTTTTCATCAAAACTACTCAATCTAAGCTCTATTAGCATCCTAGTTACCTAATCTAAGATTAGAAACCAACTTCCTTCAAAATCTAGCAATTTCCTCCGTTGAAAAGTTGAGAGAAATTTTGATCCGGGCGGCGGCTCCGGCGGTTCCTCTCGGCCGGCTTTGATCCACAAAAATTCGGCGACTCCGGGTAGCTCACGGTGGTGGTTATGCTTTGGCGGTTCAAGGCGATGCCGGTGTTAGCTTGAAGAATTTTCGTCGGTGGAGGTTGGGAGGATGAAGAATTCGGCCAAGTGAGAGAGAGTGAGGTAGAGAGAGAAAGCCTCTTGCAATAATGAGGAAGAAGACAAAAAAAAATTGATTAATAAAAGGTTAGGATAATTTTTGGGATAGATATTTTGGAGTCTTGAAAGTCAAGAAGGGCAAATTGGTAATTCTATCAACCAAGACTAGTCAAATTTCGGCCATCAGGGGGGTATTGACCGAAATGCCCTTGAGTCAAAGTGGAAAATTGGATATTTTCCAAGGGTAAATGAGTCTTTTCCCATTTCCAGTCTAAATTTTATTTTCCCGAATCCTTTGGGGCAAACCGCGAAGTAATCGTACTTCGGATGAGAAAACGTCCAAAATTTAATTATTGTCCGACGTCTAATTTTGAAGTCCAATTTGCAATCAATCTTGATCAATTGAAATTTCAACGCATCTCAAACTAATGAGCGGTTTTTAGGAGTTACGCGTATCGACCCGTGATTAATATCACGTTTAAGAATTTTTTGAGCCATGGAGACTTTGGTTGTCATTCAATTGCGATGGTCAATCACTAATCCCGATGGACACGATCATTAGAACATAATTTAGGGACGTTTGGAACCCACACGAGGTCAAACGGAATCATCCGTGATCCAAGCGTAGGGTATTACCCAAATCATTGCTTAATCATTCTAGGATCGGCCTATATTGGTCCAAAATATTCCCTCGACAATTTTCATGGCCAAAGAGTCAGTCCAGGATCATATTCTTAGGTCCACGTACTTGATTTTCCTAGCTAGCCATTCCCATTTGGTTAGTCTTCTCAAGATAAATCATTTCTGAGTGAGATTTAGCTGAAATACATCAATGAGACCTTTCATTTATTCAAAGTTTCGAAAGTGAGTCGAAATGCAGGATGTCACAATTCTTCCCTCTTACAAAAATTTCATTCTCGAAATTTACAACAAACTTATCTACTCAAATAAATGGGGATGTTGGTGCCTCATCATTTCTTCATTTTCTCAAGTTGCCTCTTCCGTTCCATGGTGCTCCCATATCACATTCACTAGTGGAATTATCTTGTTCCTTAGAACTTGTTCTTTTCTATCTTCTATTCGCACCGGCCTCTCGACATAAGATACCCTTTCATCTACTTCCACAACTTCGTGATCCGACACATGAGTTGGGTCGGGCTCGTACTTCCTCAACATAGATACATGGAAGACATTATGTACTTGGGACAAGTTCGGCGGCAAGGCGAGTGGATAAGTTAAAGTCCCAATCCGTTCCAGGATTTCAAATGGGCCTACGTATCTCGGACTCAATTTTCCTTTCTTTCCAAATCGAAATAAACCTTGCATTGACGACACCTTCAAGAAAACATGGTCTCCCACTTGGAATTCCAAAGGTCTACGTCGTCTATCCGCGTAACTCTTTTGACGACTACGGGCAGTCTTTAGCCTTTCTTCGATCACTTTCACTATCTTAGCAGATTGTTGAACTAGCTCTGGTCCCGTTATACTTCTCTCGCTAACTTCATCTTAACATACCGGAGTTCCGCAAGCTCTGCCGCATAACGCTTCAAATGGAGCCATCCCGATACTCTGCTGGAAGCTGTTGTTGTAGGCGAACTCGATTAGATGTAGCTGTTCTTCCCAAGCCCCTTTAAAATCTATCACGCATGCCCACAACATATCCTCAAGTGTCTGAATTGTTCTCTCCGACCGTCCGTCTGTCGGGGGGTGATACGCGGTGCTATACTGTACTTGGGTTTCCATGGCATTCTGAAGACTCTTCCAAAAGGTTGCTGTAAACTTAGGATCTTTGTCCGACGTAATGGTTACCGGAACTCCATGCGATCGAACTATCTGGCGCATATACAAATCGGCGTACTTTACCATTGCAAAGTCCTTTCGTATCGCTAAAAAGTGTACGGACTTAGTCAATCTGTCAATGACTACCCTAATTGAATCGTGCCCTCTCTAGCTCCTTGGTAACCCCATAACGAAATCCGTGGTAACGTGTTCCCATTTCCACTCAAAAATCTCTAACGGCCGAAGTAGTCCTCCAAGCTTGCAATGCTACACCTTTACTTGTTGGCACGTCAAACATTTAGCCACATGCTTGGCCACGTCCATTTTCATCCCATTCCACCAATAATGCTGACGCAGATTCTGATACATCTTGGTGCTACCTGGATGCACACCGTAGCTACTATGATGAGCTTATGATAAAATCCTTTCTTTAAGCTTTTCATCAATGGGGACACACAGACGTCCACGGAATTTCAAGATTCCATCCTCGGCCACTAGAAATTCAGGTTTCCTTTTGGTTGCATCCATCTCTAAAATTTTCTGGATGTCGGGATCCAGGGACTGCAACGCCTTAATCCTCGCCCGAATCTCTTGCTCAATTCTCAAAGTTGCCAGTAGACTCGAGAGATTGCAAACCACAAACTTAAACTCTGAATCCCTCAACTCTTCAAGCAAAGTCCACTCTTTCACCATCAAATGCGCAATGCTCGATTTCCGACTAAGAGCATCCGCTACTTTATTAGCATTCCCGGGGTGATATAAAATATCACGCTCGTAGTCCTTCAATAATTCCATCCAACGACGCCGCCTCACATTCAGCTCTTTTCGGAGAACAAATACTTCAAACTCTGATGATCCGTATAAATCTGAAACTTTTCTCCCCACAAATAATGCCTCCAAATCTTCAACGCAAAAACAATCGCTACAAGCTTTAAATCATACGTTGGGTAGTTCTGTTCATGAGGCCTCAACTGCCGCGACGCATATACAACCACTTTGCCATGCTGCATTAGGATACATCCTAGTCCTTTTAGCGAAGCATCGCTGTAAATCTCAAATCCTCTAGGACCAGATGGTATTGTCAGAACCGGTGTTGTCGTCAACCTATGCTTAAGTTCTTGGAAACTCCTCTCGCACTTATCTGTTCATTCAAAGTGAGTTTACTTCTTTGTTAGCTGAGTCAACGGAATAGCTATCGAAGAGAACTTTTCTAAAAATCGTCGATAGTATCCCGCCAAGCCTAGAAAACTTCGAACCTCCGTAACTAATGTCGATCTCGGCCAATTCACCACGGTCTCAATTTTCGCCGGGTCTATTGAGATTCCATTCCTAGAGACGATATGTCCAAGAAATGCTACCTGATCGAGCCAAAATTCACACTTGCTAAATTTTGCATAAAGAGAGTGCTCTCTTAAGGTCCGTAGAATGATGCTCATATGGTGTTCATGTTCCTCCAGGCTCTTTGAGTACACCAAGATATTATTGATAAACATGATGACAAACTAATCCAGAAATTCTCTAAACACCCAATGCATCATATCCATAAAAGCGGTTGGGGCATTCGTCAATCCAAACGGCATGACCGTAAACTCGTAATGCCCATATCTAGTACGGAATGCGGTCTTCGGTATGTCCTCCTTCTTAATCCTTAACCGATGGTAGCTCATCCTCAAATCAATCTTAGAAAATACTGAAGCGCCTTGCAGTTGATCGAACAAGTCATCTATCCTTGGCAATGGATATTTGTTCTTGATGGTTACTTGATTCAACTGCCGATAGTCAATGCATAACCGCAATGACCCGTCTTTCTTCCTCACAAACAGATCTGGCGCTCCCTATGGCGATGTACTGGGGCAATAAATCCTTTATCCAAGAACTCTTGCATCTGAACCTTCAATTCCTTCAATTCAGAGAGGGACATTCTGTAGGGCTCCTTGGAGATCGGTTCTGTCCATGGTACTGACTCGATCATGAACTTCACTTCCCTTTCGGGTGGCAATCTCGGCAAGTCTTGAGGAAAGACATCGAGATAATCGCGCACCACGGCTATATCCTCTAGCTTCGGTCCTTCAATCGACAAATCCACTACCGTAGCCAAATACCCTTGACATCCTTCGTTTAACAACTTAGTCACTTCCAAGGACAAAATTAGGGGAATCGAGATTCCTCCTCGACTTCCCACAAACTCAAATCTAAGATGACCAATCGGATTAAATTGGATCACCCTACTACCACAGTCAAAGACAGCCCTTTGCTTTCCCAACCAATCCATTCCAATTATAATATCATAATCATGCATAGTCAAAACTGCCAGGTCTATTAATTCTTCTCTACCACCAATGACTATCTTACATCCCGAACACCCTAAGGTAACCAATACTTTATCCTTTAAGGGTGTAGTTACGTGCCACATTACTTCTAGCAGCTTTAACTCAACCCGAGCTAACTCCACAAATTGAGCGGATACAAAAGAGTGCGATGCTCTAGAATCAAATAAAGCATATGCAGCATGATCACATAAGGAGATCGTACCTGTGATCATGCCTGGCGCATTCTCCGCCTCATTGCGCGCTACTATATACACTCTCCCTTGTGCTAGCGGTCTGTTCCGATTATTTTGTGGAGCTACTCCAATCCGAGGTCTTGCCTGGGGTCGTTAGGGCTGGAAACGAGATCCTAGGGCTTGCTTCGAGCAATTCCTTGTCTGATGATCAAATTTGCCACATCTAAAACATGCTCCCGTCCTACTCGGGCAAGGCCCATTTTCGTGCCTTCTTCCACAGATTTGGCAATTCTAGTTGGACTGGTACGCCGGTTTTCCATTATTCCTCTTGATTAGAGGGACAAAGCGCCGATTTCCCGTCATTGGCCTTTTGCCAAACCGGCAATTGTCTCTAGTTGGCATAAATCGCGATCCAAATGCGGCAGCCCTCTCCTTCATGTCTCTTTCCACTATCTGACCCAGCTCATAAAGCTCATTATAGTCCCTCAAGTTTAGCAATATCAACCGATTGCGAAGTTCCGGCCTCAATCCATCTCGAAACCTCCTCACTCTGTCCAGAGAATTCTCTACCATCCTCGGTGCATACTTCAACAATCTCAAAAATTCAGCCTCATACTGATCAATTGTTATCTAGTTCTCGCGGAGCTGCTGAAATTCTAACATCTTTTGTTCTCGAGCAGTCTCGAAGAAATACTTTCCGTTGAAGATTTCTATGAAGATGGCCCAATTCGTAGCTGTACCCTCCGGGAAAATTCTTCCCTTGGTGGCCTTCCACCAATCACCGGTCGTGTCCCGCAACTAATACACCGCCGGAGTCACTTTCTCCTCCTCTGTGCAACCCAAAACCTCAAATGCTTTCTCCGGATCCTCTATCCAACGAGGAGCAACTTCAAGATCACCCTTTCCAGTAAACTTCGCCGGTTTCAACTTCGGAAACTGTTCCACCAACTGGTGCATTTGTCTATTCTCGTTGTCATTTCCTTGGTTCACGTTTGCCTCATGAGTAGCGGCAGCAGCCTCGCCGGCTTGGGCAATAGCGACAACTCATTCTTGAGTTTGCCTACCCATCAGATTTCCAATCTCCTCTAGAGTCCTAAGGACTCCATCCACTCTCGGATCCTCCCTAACCGTTGTTCCGGAGCTAGATACTCCCCGAGAACCCCCTCTAGGCCCTCCTCTAGAACCTCTACCTCGATTGTCCATTTCCATTAACTTTCACAACACTCGTATCAAAATAATTCCACTAAGGAATTAGAGACCCAAGCTACTTATTCGAGTCTAGCAGTTCCACACCGCTTAATACAGCAATTAGCATAAAGCTAACAATCGTTCTATCGAAAAATTCTAAGAACGATTTAACAAACATCATTAAACACTCAACACGAAACCAATCAATCATGCAAATCATAGGCGCACGTTCAAATGCCCCGTATAACGCGTTTAACTCGCATAAACACCTAGGGTCTCTCTGTCTAACCATCCTAAAGTCATCGCTCCTTATCACTCCATATCTTAACCAAACTTGGATTGAGCTGACTTTGCTCTGATACCACTCCAAACGGGGATGTCACGACCCGAACTCTACGAGCCCGTTGACACCCCACTTGGCCATATTATCGTACGGTTCTCTAGGATCCAAAGGCCAACCAAATCAAAACATACGGAAGGAAAAACAAATCCCCGTACGAAAACCAACAACAATACGATAACTTGGGATGGTAAAAATAAACTTATGTACATATATACATAATTGTTACCACTCTCAAACCTAGGGCTTCAGATGCCACTATACAAGCCTGTGACCACCTATAACAAAAAGATCCAGTGGTCGAAGCCTAACTTCCGTTTAAAAAAAATACTCCACAAAAGTCAAGAGGCCAATTACCCTAGGCCTCATCCCCGCTATCATCTGCTATATCCTCTATAGCTGCCAACTCATCCTCGTCAATCTCGGGTGGCTGTTCCGCATCATACGGTTCAACGACTTCCCCATCCTCTCCTGGCACCATGACTTCCGGGTCGGGCTCCAAACCTTTAGGACCAAGATTGGGGTGCACCACTACACCGTCTGAAGGTGCAACACTAGTGGGGTCCCATTCCCCAACTCCATCGTAGGGAATATCAAAACCTCTCAACGGGCCCACCGACATATCCCCGTAGCGGTGCGTCCATGCCATGTGCGTGTGGGGCTTCCAATAAAGTTCTCCCTCGTCAACTCGGATCGTGGTAGCGTGTTTATAATATACCCGATCTTCCCCAATCGGATACTCCGTTACAACGTATTCATGTCTCGAGGGATCCCGAATCTCCGGGGTGGATCGTTCTTGGTCGAGGCGGAGGGTCTGAAAAAAAGAGCCCATGACGGAGTGAGAATAAATCTCAGTAAGAAAGTCCCTAATCCTAGGTTAGGACACTAGTGCCTCCGGACACGTTCTAGGTCAGCTATTCACAATAATTCCTCCTTTAATCAATAATTCAACAAATAAATTTCAGAATACTCCATTCTTTTTCCCAAAATTGCCACACCTTTATAAAAATTCCACGTTACTCCCATATCGGCGTTCCACGCCTCAAGCTATAATAAAAATATTCCACGTTACTCCAAAGCCTGCGTTTAACGTCTCAGGCTATAATAAAAATAATTCACATTACTCCAAAGCCCACGTTTAATGCCTCATGCTATAATATAAATGGACGGTCCGCGTAATAACGCATCAGGTCATTATATAGTCCAAACCCGCATAATAACGCCTCAGGTCAATATCCCGCGTTTAACACCTCAGGATAAAATAATACATAGAACCCCGCGTTTAACGCCTCAGGGTAAAATATGGTCTTATAAATACGAACCCCGCGTCATAACGCTTCAGAGTATAATTCCACACTTCCTCTCAATTATTCCATGTAAAGACTATATAATAACAATAATTCCTCGATCGCTCGTCCGATACCACACGATCACATAAAACCTTTCGATCGATCAATCTTCGCCACATGATCTTGCTAAACTTCCCGATTAGCATATCGAGACCACACGATCTCACCAATTTTCTCTAATTTTCCTCAACGGCTCAATTGAGACCACTCGATTTAATTATACTGAATAAATATTCGATCGGGACCACGTGATTCATTCACATTGAATAAATAATAAATCGGGACCACCCGATTAAATCACACTCAAGCCGTCGGCCAATCATGCCACACGATTAATTATGCTACCACAAAAATTAATCTACGCCACACGATATTAATTATGCTAACGTAGCAATTAACAATCACCGTACTATCAAAATTATACTAATGTACATTTAATACGTACCATACAGTTAAACTATACTAACGTGGTCCTTACCAAAAAAAAAAAAAAACTATACTAACGTGGCAATTAATCGGGACCGTACGATTAAAATACCTTAACGTGCATTTAATCTCCACCACACGATTAATCTTCATAAAGCAGAATTCAATCGCAGCCGTCCAATAAATATTCCTAAGCAAGATTCAATCTGTGCCATTCAAATAAAGTATGATAAAGCTAGATTTAATCCTAGCCCTCCAATTTCAATCATGCATTACTATTCACTTCAAGAACACATTTTCTCTCTCCCCCTTCTCCCATTTTCAGCCAAGGCATGTTCTTGAACAAATCCAACCAATTTTTCATCAAAACTACTCAATCTAAGCTCCATTAGCATCCTAGTTACCTAATCTAAGATGAGAAACCAACTTACTTCAAAATATAGCAATTTCCTCGGTGGAAAAGTTGAGAGAAATTTTGATCCGGGTGGCGGCTCCGGCGGTTCCTCTCGGCTGGCTTTGATCCACAAAAATTCGGCGACTCCGGGTAGCTCACGGGTGTGGTTATGCTTTGGCGGTTCAAGGCGAGGCCGGTGTTAGCTTGAAGAATTTTCGTCAGTGGAGGTTGGGAGGATGAAGAATTCGGCCAAGTGAGAGAGAGTGAGGTAGAGAGAGAAAGCCTCTTGCAATAATGAGGAAGAAGATCAAAAAAATTGATTAATAAAAGGTTAGGATAATTTTTGGGATAGATATTTTGGAGTCTTAAAAGTCAAGAAGGGCAAATTGGTAATTCTATCAACCTAGACTAGTCAAATTTCGGCCATTAGGGGATATTGACCGAAATGCCCTTGAGCCAAAGTGGAAAATTGGACATTTTTCAAGGGTAAATGGGTCTTTTCCCATTTACAGTCCAAATTTTATTTTCCCGAACCCTTTGGGGCGAACCGCGAAGTAATTGTACTCCGGATGAAGAAATGTCCAAAATTTAATTATTGGAACCCCCGAAAGTCCGACGTCTAATTGATCCGAGTTAATGAGGTGAAATACTTATTTTGCATGTTATCAAAGAGTGTGAGGATACACGTGATTGAATATGGCAAAAAATCGTTCGGATGTTTTTCTGGGGGACTCAGACACTATGTCAAGCTTAGATGTTGAGCGGGGGAGATCGGACGTTGGAATGATGCTCGAGATGAGAGAAGTATTTCATGTGCAATGACCAGAATATCAAGTTATATTGAAAAATGATTTAATTGATATATTACATCATCACAATAGCTAGTAATCAAGCTGGATCATTCTTGAAGATTTTCCGTAATGAAGATCAATCAAGGACACAAATCAATGGAGACGAGCATGACCTTCCTAATGAAGAACTCTATCTATGGAAACACATGATCATAATTATATGGACGATTTGATCCAAACGGAGAATACTTTTCTTTGGCAATTCTCAACCGATACGAGATCTTCCTTTGAGATATAGTCTCGCCCAAATGAGTACTTTTGGAGAGTGATCCTCTGGAGACCTTGTAATGATTAATTGGAAGTGTATGAGTATAAAAGACATTTCAAAACCAAGGAGACTAAGAGTTGGCATAAAGGGAATATGATTCTAAATTGCAAGATCGAGGGAATTTCAACTTTTCATATTCACCTTGATCTATATATTGAAATTCTTAGAGGTATACACTCGAATGTTGAGCGTTAGGTGGGAAGTTCTTCGGCTCAAGAGAGATTACGGTGTTGTAACCTCCGAGCTATTAACTAGTAGAATCAAGCCGATTGGCTATCGGCATGAAGAAGTGGATGTTGGCTTAAATAAAGCCGAATCACTATAAACTCTCTATGCAGTTGCTCTATCCCTTACTCTCTTTAGCTATATTTTGTGATAGTAGAACCGTGAACACCGCCCATCCTTAAATAATCTCAAGTTATACTTGTGTTCATTATCTGAGGGTTGAACTGTGACTTAATCACCTATTCACTCCCTCCAAGTGATAATGCTAGCCACAATATTCAGCACTTCAATATCAAATATATTTTTCGATGCTATCAACATATCATCAACGTATAATAACTAATATATACAATCTCCTAAAGAAAACATAGCTATCTATCCGACTTTTTGAATAATCCCGACTAATCATGAAAGCATCAAAACGCTTATACCACTGCCTAGGAGACTATTTCAGCCCATGTAATAATTTCTTTAACAAGCAAACATGATTTTCCTTATCCGAAATAGCAAATCCCTCTGGCTTCCTCAAGCAAATCTACTCCTCCAACTCACCGTGAAGAAATGTTATTTTCACATCAACTGCTCCAACTCGAGATCTTGTGCAACAACTAAAGCAAGTAAAGCATGAATAGAAGTATGTCTTACCAAATGAAAAAAATACCTCGTTGTAGTCAATGCCCTCCCTATGTCTATACCCTTTTGCAACAAGTCTATCCTTATACCTTCTTGCTTCTACACCAAGAATATCCTCTTTACGTTTATAGATCCATTTACTTCTGACAATCTTCTGGCTCTTGGGTACTTTAACTAACTCCCATGTCTGATTTCTATGGAGTGATTCCATCTCTTCACTCATAGCTCCTAGCCACCGCAACAACTTCTAACTAGCCATTGCTTCAAAATAAGATGAATGCTCATCTGTCTCCACCTCGTTACCTACGGTCAAAGCATAAGTAATATCTATATAATAATAACGTATCGTGGTTTAATATGCTATCATAATCTGCCCTCAGCTATAGTGTATTGTGGTTGTATTAGTTTTTCACTATGACCTATTTCAGGAATTGCGATCTCATCTACAATCTCAACATTTGTTACCTCCGAGGTTTCTGAAGTATCCACCTAAAGCTCTACCTCACTACCGACACCATGATATATCTACTCTGCTAGTAATATCTTAGGACTCTTCTATTGAAGAGTTGCATTCTCGTGGAAGACGAGATTAGTGCACCACCGCCGGCAGCCTTTCAACCTATATGCATAACCCAAAAATATGCACTTCTTCGACATCGGCTCAAGCTTACCATCACTCGCATGAGCAAACGTAGGACATCCGAATGCTCATAATGTGGAGTAATCCGAATACTCATAATAGGGAGTAATCAACAATTTTTCCCAACCATACTTCCTCTGGAGTCTTTCACTCTATAGCAGACAATAGAGATCAATTAATTAGGTAACATGTCATGTTCATCGCTTCGCTCCAAACTTCATTTTCTATTCCAACATGTGAAAGCATGCTCTGAGTTCGCTCAAGTAAAGTTCTCTTCTTCCGTTCTGTCACGCTATTCTATTGTGGTGTCTCGGGTACAATGCAAATCTCACAATTCCTTTTCTCTCATAGAACTTGGTAAAATTTTTACCACATAACTCCATACCATTATCGATTCTCATGAACTTAATCTATTTATTTGACTACTTCTCAATCAATGCCTTAAATTTCTTGAACCGATCGGGCACATCAGACTTGTGCTTTAGAAAATACATTCATAACTTCCTGAAATAGTCATCGATAAATGTCAACATATATCCGGAACCTCTTTTTGAAGGACTTGGAAATGGGCCTCAGACATTTGAATGAATATACTCAATTGGTTGTTTAGTTGAATGAATGCCTCCAAGAAACTTAATCCAAAGTTGCTTCCTAAAGATACAATGCTCACATAAGTCTAATTTACTTGTTTTCTGACTCTTAACAACTCCCTATCATTTAGCATCATCATACATGCCTCACTCATGTGCTCCAAATGCATTTATCATACCTAAGTTAAATCAAAATCTGACTTACCCGATGAAACCGCTGCAGCCCCTATCACGGTCTTTCCTAGTAGATGATAGAGAGAACTCACTTTCTTCCCTTTCATCATTGTCATGGAACCTCGAGAGATCTTCAGCACTCTACTTTCAGTGGTGTACTTACACCTGATATCATCGAGTGTCCCTAGAGAAATGAGGTTCTTCTCGAGCTCTGGTACATGCCTCATGTCTATCAATGTGCGCATCACACCATCGTGCATCCGAATCCGAACTGTCCCTATCCCTATAACCTTGTAGGCTGCATTATTTTCTATCACAACTTTACCATCATCTCGCATTCGATAAGTAGTAAACTAGTTTCTATAAGCGTTATATGATAAGAACACCTCGAATCTAGCATCTATTCGTTTCCCGACAAACCTGCAGTCACACACAAAATAGCCTATGCATCACTGATGCTCTCCTTAGCAACATTTTCCACATTGTTTATGGCTTTATGCTTATCACCTCTATTACTCAACTTAGGATAATCTCTCCTGGCTCTACTAGACCCTTGATGTTGCTCTCGAATCACAATCTCCGGGCTACATCAAGTGCTAGACTGTCTTCTCATAACTTTCTCTGCCATTCCTTAGAGAACAAGGGGGAATTTACCTCTTCCGAAGTAATCGTAATACGCCTCACAAGAGTGAATCGAGAAAGTATGCTTATGACTCTACTGACATTCTTCAAATCCATTATAAGTTTCTTAAATTCATCTAGGTGGGATCTGATAGACGTGCCTTCGGTATATCTAAACCGAAATATTCCGTTCAACATGTATAAACGATTGTTCAATCCTTTTGTTACATAGAGTGTCTGAAGTTTTGTCCACAACGTTGCAGTATCCTTCTCCTTGCCTACATCTATTAACACTTCATCCGATAAATTCAACAGAAATAAACTCCTAACTTTCCACATTAACACATTCTTTTCAGCATCTCTCATTGTTTCGGGCAATTTAGTCTTGCCCTCTAATGCTTCAGTCAAACCCCGAGTTATCAACAATGCCTCCATCTTGAGATTCCATAACCTCAAGTTGTTCCTCCTGTTCAACTTCTCAATTTTTATTTTCACTCTAGACATAATTGGAATAACAAAATATCCAGACAATGATCATCAGACAAGTAAAAGCCTCAAATTACAATCCAGACGATCTAGAGATATCTAATCCCAAGCTCTGATACCAATTGTTGTAATAATTAATGTGAAAAATAGGATCTTGCAAATTAAGTCAATACGAAAAACCTAAAGAAATAATGATGAATAAAAAAGGACACCAGAGATTAACGTGATTCGGTTTGAATATCGGTACCTACATCTATGGGAAGAGGTAGCAAGAAAAATTTATTATAATCGGAGAATTGGAGTTACAATAGCTCAATGTGCTTGTATTTTCCAAATTTAAATTATACCTAAATTCAAAGTGCTTACAAATAAAACAACTCTTAATTGGATATAAAAACACTCACGCACAAACCTCCGTATGCAGAACTTCTCTGAGCGATCAACACAGAGCGTCCCTGTGTTGCTTCTGTGTTTTGTACTCGTCCTTTTGTGAAGCCCCCTGTGCGGCTCCGGCAAAAGAAGCATAAAACTTAAAAGCACTCCCACTCTTTTGTCTTTCTTTTTTCTCTGACTAAACCTACTGGCCCCAGAAATGCATCCGTGGGCTCTTATTTTCTTTCCTTCTTAAACTCTCTTGGCCCCACATATGTAGAAAGTAGATATTATGAACTTATACGAAACCCAATTTCTTATGCGGTTGATGAAGAAAGATAAAAGAACTTTCGTCAGACTCCTTTCACGTGGCTAAAGAACACGTCCAAGGTAAAAATTTCAACGGAGCCCAATACTCATCAACACGGGTTATGAATGACGGAAACTTCCAGCTTTCAGACGTTCATGCGCCTGCCGGAGAAAGACGTCCCGAGAAGAAAATCCAGGAAGGAGGCGAAGAGGAAAGCGTAGAGAAGCCGCCACTCGCCGCGCATGTCAACTCGCCCACATATTTAATAGTCATTGCACGATATTAGTTTCAAGAATTATGATGAAGTTTAGAAGACCAACATATACATAATCGACTTACAAAGTAACTAAGTTAATTAATTGTGAGAATGTCAAAGAGTTCCTGGAAAAGTTTGTTGATCAAAATAATGTTGAAATCAGCAAAATTAAAATCATAAGTTGTTAGTATTGACACCTAATTTTGTCATTTTCGATTTAATTTAATTTATTTTCAGACCAAAATAGGTAAAATTGGCTTTTTTTCCCCTTTTATTATTGGAAAAAGAAAAGAGAAATAAAAAATATAAGAAAAAGTGAGGCCCACTCACGTCTCCCCCATCTCTCGCACACCCTATCACATCACATTCTCTCTCTGCCTGACTTCATTCCCACGGTTCACTCATGTCCAGCTGCTTCCTATAGGCTATATCTACACGTTCACGCAAACACAAAGCAGAGGATGGGATAATATAGGCTAAACACAGAGAGGCAAGACCTACCGAGATCTCCATTTGTAATTCCTGTACTCACACTCCTGATCGTGGCTTCCAAACTTGCTCATCTCTTGCTGCCGCTGCTATCCCGTTCAGTTTTTTCTTGAAGAGAATATCAAGTGAGATCCATGCAGAGGAGTGCAAAAGAACAGTGTATCCGTCGAAACGATGGAACACCAGGAGGCGCTTCTGCTGCTCACGCTGCAACAGAAGGGGACGGAACGGCTACTTCGTTGGGAGATGACTTTGAAGTATTCTTGAGCTTCAGAGGACCAGATACTCGAGCAACTTTTACCGACCACCTGTACACTCGTCTTAGAGACGTAGGAATCCGTGTATTTAAGGACGATGAAGATCTCCGCAAAGGGGAAGAGTTTGACCCAAAACTTCTCCAAGTAATTAAGCAGTCGAAGATCTCAGTACCTATCTTTTCGAAAGATTATGCCACTAGTGTATGGTGCCTCAAGGAGGTAGTCCAAATGGTCCAGTGCAAGAAAACTGGGGGACAAAAGATCATGCCCATTTTCTATGATGTGGCGGCTTCGGAGGTTCGATACCAAACCGGGGGTTATAAAGACGCCTTTCTTTTACATGAAAGCAAGAAGCGATGTGACCAAAAGACCATCGGAGAGTGGAAGGCTGCTCTCAGTGCAGTTGGGGAAATAAACGGATGGGACCTGCATATCAAGGGGGAGAACAGGTGACTGACTGCTTTTAGCATTCCATCTCACGTTCCTTCTATAGTTAAACTCGATGCATTTCAATTGGTTTCTTTCTAGATATGTGTTAGTCTGGATGAAATTGAATTTTATGCTATTGAAGCTATGGCGCACAAATCTTGCTAAATAATGGCGCAATCCAAAATGTGTCCTTTTTAATTTCAAACAACATATTTTTCAGTTGCAGTCACAAAAACGCTAATTTATTTACAATAAAACAAATTTCTACACCCATTCTCCGATCAGGAGAACATGAAGGAGCACATGTCAGATAGGTCTATAGTTTTCAATTTGGTCTTGTCGGAACATAGTATGGTTCAGCACAATTTTCTAACTCGTAGCCTTTTCACCTCCAACAAAACACTAGGCGAGAAGGGGAGTTCACAAAAGAACTCGTCGAGGAGCTTTTCAGAGAATTGAAAAAGGCCTATTTGGTCGTATCGCCTTGCTTGGTCAATGTCGACAACCACGTGGATGCGATCATGAAAATGATAGGTGCTCAAACAAGTGAAACACGGATTATAGGAATCCATGGTATGGGTGGCATCGGAAAGACGACTACTGCCAAAATCATCTACAATCGGCTTTCAGAAAATTTCGAGGGTTGTTGTTTTCTGTCCAATGTTCGTGAACTCGTCGAACGCAAAGGCATTGAATACTTGCAGAATCAGCTCATCTCCGACATCCTCAAAAACAAATGCACAGATGTAAGAAACATTGATGAAGGGATTAAGATCATCAAAGAGAGGTTATCTAATAAAAGGGTCCTCTTGCTTCTCGATGATGTGCACGAAAAGAATCATACAGATGCACTTATAGGTGAGCGTGATTGGTTTGGTAAAGGGAGCAATCTTATTGTTACTACTAGAAACAAAGAGGTTCTTGATGCTCTCCAAGTGGACGGCCGTTATGAGCTTATGGGCATGGATCGCGATCAATCTCTTCAACTTTTTAGCAAACATGCCTTTAGAAGAGATTCCCCTTTAGACGAACATATCTTCCAATCCAACAGGGCGATAGACATTGCTGGAGGTCTTCCGCTCGCTCTTGAAGTCATAGGTTCACTTTTATCTCGCACTGAAAAGGAAAAGTGGGATGCCACATTGGAGACGCTAAAAAAAGTTCCTCGTGAGGAAGTTCAGAGTAAGCTGAAAATAAGCTACGATGCATTAGATTTGCAGCAAAAGCGTATGTTCCTTGACATAGCTTGTCTTTTCATTGGATATGATAAAGACATTCTGCTTCATTTCTGGATTGAATTTGATTTTTTTCCCGAAGTGGCCATGGAAGTTTTGCAGAACTTATCTTTGATTAAGATTACAGAGGATAATGAAGTGTGGATGCACGATCAAGTCAGAGATCTTGGAAGACATATAGTTCGTCAAGAAAGTAAGATGAAAATAGAGAAGCAAAGTAGGGTGTGGGATCATAAGCAAGGATTCGATTTGCTGAGGCAACGTAAGGTAAAATGCCCCCCTCCTACATATAAATTCCCAGTATTTATGAATTTTTTCCATATAAAAAAAAGCCGGTGACTTTTTGTGTTGTCCAACACCAGTATGACTTCCTCGTCCTTTATTTTTGCTCTTTTAAGATTACAAGAATGATCCAACCAAAAAAAAAACTACAAGAATGATAGTACTGAACGCAACCCCTTAATATAAGCACTTGAATAAATTTGTTTCTCTTCTACATTTTTTGTTTTTAAATTTTTTCTTTGGATAGGGAAAAAAAGAAGTTGAAGCTCTTCGTCTCAACTTGGAACATCAGCCGCCGAATGGTTTTACCTACGAGGGCTTTGAGAACCTATCAGATCTAAGGTTCCTTGAAGTGGATGGTTCGATGGTATCTTTTCATGCAGAAGAGAGGCTTCTTTGGCCCAAATCACCATCTAATGTTCTTTCAACTAATGAGAATACAGATCTCCTTCCGCAATTATGATGGCTTTCGTGGCATGATTTTCCCCCAACATTTAACATTGCAAATTTCTTCGTTGAGGATCTGGTTATTCTCAATCTATCTAAGAGTAAAATTACGGATGATTGGAAGGGTTGGAGGCACATGAAGGTATGTCATGTGCCAGACAACATTTATTATATCGTTATTAGATTCAAAAGTAACATTTGCATGCTTATTCTTTTACAGTTGATGAAGAATTTGAAAGTTCCGAATCTATCAAAATGTCGAAATCTAAAAAGGCTGCCAGACGAGCCGGGTAGATATCTTGCAAGCCTTGAATACTTATCTCCGGAAGATTGCGTATGGTTGGAGAGGCTTCCGAATTCAATTGAAAATTTGGAATTGCTGATTGAGTTGGATATATCCGGGACGAGGATCGAAGAACTGCCAGATTCCATTGGAAAGTTGAAAAATTTGAAACGATTGAAGATGCGGAAGTGTGACATAAGCAAGATATCCAATGCTCTTTGGACGATTGAAAAGCTCGAAGAAATAGAAGTCTCCAACAAAAATAGTAAGGATTTCCATGTGAACATTGGCAATTGCATTTACAAGAATGAATCCCTGAGGATCTTGAAATTGGATGATGTGGATATACAAGCACTACCCAGGCTTCCTGAAAGTCTGGTCACTCTACATCTTGATTCGTTGAACATGGACACGTTTCCAGATCTGTCAAACCTCACTAATGTAGAGGAATTGCATCTGGAGTTTGACTCACGGAGTTCTGATGGGCCTGTGGAAGAATATCCGATACCAGGATGGATGGGGAACTTGAGCAAACTGGAGTCTCTGCGCCTGAGCTCTCCTTATGTGACCACCTCACCAACAGAACTTACCCTCCCTTCTCATCTCAAGGAGCTTTACCTCTGCTGCCCTAAACTGCGTCGCCTCCCGAGGTTTCCCTCAAGTTTATCCTCCTTGTATCTGTACAATTGCCAGTCACTTTGCTCGATGGAGTCTCTGGACCTAAGCTCTCCTTATGTGACCACCTCACCGGCAGACCTTACCCTCCTTCCTCATCTCAAGGAGCTTCACATCTACGACTGCCCTAATCTGCGTCGCCTCCCGAGGCTTCCCTCAAGTTTATTCTCCTTATTTTTGTACGAGTGCAAGTCACTTTGCTCGATGGAGGATCTAGCGAATTTGAACAATCTGTCATCTCTCCTGATTAGGGACTCTGCAATTGAAGAGATTCCAGGCCTTGGTTGTTTGGAGAACCTACGAGATTTGAAGCTTTCTTGCCTTGGACAGGTGAAGATACTACCTGATCTAAGCAATTTAAACGGACTAAGGAGTGTTCGAGTAGAATCTTGTGGTAATCTGGTTGAGATTCAAGGCGCACTCCCACGGTTTTTGGATAAATTGTATATTTCTTCATGCGATTCTTTACAGAATTTGCCCGATCTGTCAAGCTCGATGGGTGAGAAAGAAGTTGAAATAGTGTGTTGCAGTAAATTAAACGTGGAGGCAATTCTTGGATGTGCTGGGATCAATACACCAGATACGCAGCTTTCTACCTTGGAGCAGCTGCAGATGCAGATCCTACCTGATCTAAATAATCCAAGACGTCTTGAAATATGCGGCTATCATGATCTGATTGAGATTCGAGGCGAACTACCAGAGTCTTTGGAAGTATTGGTGATTGATTGCTGTGAATCTTTAGTGAAGTTGCCTGATCTGTCTAGCTTGAAGGAACTGCGAGACCTTAGCATAATAGATTGCAAGCAATTAAAGGGGGAGGCAATTCTTGGTTCTGCTGGGAGTAGTCAGGCGAATTTGTGGGAGAACCTTCAATATTTGCGGATTCGTGGCCTAGAACAGATGGACATACTACCCGATCTTAGTAATCTAAACAAACTAAGACGTCTTCAAATACAATCTTGTGTTGATCTGTTTGAGATTGAAGGCGAATTACCACAGTGTTTGGAAGAATTGGAGATTTCTTCCTGTATAAATATACAGAAGTTGCCTGATCTGTCAAGCTTGAATGGACTGCAAAAGGTTGAAATATATGATTGCGCTGGATTAAATGTGGAGGCTATTTCTTCGCTTTGCTCAGAGAAGTCAGTCATATTTGTGGGAGATGAGTCGGGGGGAGATGAGTGGGACACAGAAGAGGAATAAGTGCGTGTCGCTCTTGAAGCTTCTTGATCCACGTCAACAAATTTTTCCCTTGTGTTCAAACTTTAAATAAATTGAGGTAACTTATTTCCATCTGACAACCAGTGTCTTCCCTTTTCTGCAATCAATTTCTTTCACGGATATGAACAGAGAAGTTTCACATGCACCCTTTTATCACCTTTTCACGAGTTGATGACTGAAAATCTGATGAAGGTGTTGAAATTATGATACCTCCGTACAACGAGAGGGTTCTTAATTATGTACAAATATTCCTTCTCTTTCCCTAGTTTGGTTTGGCTTTTTTAGCTATGTTCTCTTTGGATGGTTTCTCCTTGCTTTTATGTTTCCCAACTGGAGGTATGCATTTGCTGCTTCACCTATTTCGAAGTTGATAACCTCACTTCGCACTGGAGATAACTTTGTTATGCTGTAAACAATTGGATGGAATGTGTGCTGGAAGGTCATAGAGCTATGATTCTCATCTTGGAACTTTACAGCATAATCAACTCATCGTTGCAACGGTCAAGAAGACACTCTGTATTTACATGATTATGTTCAGCTTATTTTCCAGGAAAGGTGTGCTTCTTACTGGATTTGCAAATGTTAGGAAGAAGTTATAAAATGAAGAAAAAAGAATTTCACTTGGGTAGGGGCATCAGTAGTTCGCGCAGCAAAACCTCCAACCTGTGACAGGAGAGGAGCAACTTAGCTTCTCTGAGGTGTCATAAATCATGTTACAGTCAAAGACTAATATTTCGGTATTACTGGTGCGTAGGACATATGATAAGTCTTACTGGGGTCAGAAATCATGTAAATGGACTCTAGTGTGATCTCCATTATCGCCTACATCTTCTAGAGATGGTTAATGCCTAGGTGATTATCTGTAATAGAAGCCCTAGGTGGTTATCTGTAATAGACCCTTTCATTCGCCTCAAACTATACTAGAGGACTCTTTCAGGTTTTAAGATTGACAACAAGTGCTAAGGGAGATGTCTCAAACGACCAGCTTCTTGCTGGTTTCTAATGTTGCTGAGAGGAATTAGAGTTTTTGAGAAACTTAACGGAAATCTTTCTGTGCAGGGAGCTGTGGTTGATTGGACCGACGTACAAATGAAGACCGAATAAGGGAAAATGAAGATTCATTCATGTCGACTAAGTTCCCTTTCACAATCGTGGGTTGGTGAACCGTGCATTCATCTGTTGAGAGACAGAAACTTGAAGATTGGTGAGGGGAGTGTTGCCTAACGATGAAATTATTAATCTGTTGAACTCAATGCGAAGTTCCAGTTGAATGTTTGGCCCTCTTTCCGGAGAAATCCTTAGAGCAAGGCAGAGGGATTCATTGTGCAATGTGGGGCATCATATGTAGTGTTTTTGGGGGTACAAGAGCTACATTAGCAAACCTAATTGTTTGTTTTGTCTTTTTTGTTGGGCCATAAGAATGAATGTTGCCACTTCATCTGCATCTGTGTTCCCTTCGTTGCGTAACTGAGTCAATGTCTTTCATATTTTCAATGGGCGGTGTTGTAAAGTCGACGCTGGCCAAAATTATCTACAATCAGTTTTTCACATGATTTTTAGCTCAATGGCATTCAGCACTTGTAGAATCAACTCAGCTTCTATGTCCATACAAGGAAACTTGAAGCTCAAGCCGAGTCCCCCAATTTTCACCCTGACCACGCATAGTGCTCGAGCAGAGGGATAGATCGGCCGGAAGCGACGAAATTGGAATTCAAAACCCTAGAGGCACGAAAAAGAAAAGAGAAATCCAAACTCACTGCGAGCAAGAAGTATCTTATCCAATGAGCTGATTCTCTAGCAGCAAGTGCAACCATTCCACGGAATGATTTGCAAGAGCCGTTTTAGGGCGATCGAAAACAGAGGAAGCAATCAGTTTATGTGAGAACAGAGGGAGCTATTTTGGGGAAAAAAATTGATCGATCTTTTTTTTAAATTAAAGCGACACAGTTGTGAGTTGTTTTCCCCTCCGGCGTCCATGTCAATATCAACACTGCCAGCAGTCGCTGACTTGGAATTCACGTCAAACTTTTCCGATCAAAATTGATCGGATGAACCGAATTGGTACCAACGCATTGAAAGGTTTAGGACTGAATTGATACTAATATAAAAGGTTTAGGTTTTTTTTTATGCTTTTTTCAAAATCATCAAACGGAACATTGACGGAGGGTAAAGTGTCAAATTGATACAAGTTTGGGGTTTTCACATTAGAAGAAAAAATTTGGGGCATTTGCGTCACACCGAATATAATTTGGGATTGTTGATGCCACAAATTTTTTTTAAGGAAAATGTGTTAGAGCGAGAATAAGTTTTTTGTAATTTTACAATTTGTAGGATTATCATGAAATTTACCAACAAAAGCCTAAACTTAAATTAATCATTTTCTAATTATATGTTGTATATTATCATCGTCATCATTTATTTTATGGTGGCACTATTTCTACCTCCATTTTAGCTAAGACACTTCATTTTTAAGTAAATGACCAAATACCCTCCCCTCTCTCTTCAATTGATTGTTTCTTTTTCTGTTAAACTAAGCAACAAAACTACTTGTATTTCATTCATTTCTTTTGTCGGTTTCACAATACAAATACTCCATTACAGATATCATCTTGCCTAGAGAAGGTTGTTAATTTTATTATATGATCTCATGTTTTCAATTAGAAAAGCTACATAGATTATTATAAATCTTTATTTATAATGACTCCAAGGCTTAACGACACACAATTAATTGCCTATGCTTTATCAAATAATTTGATCGAAACTATATTCAAAGTTAAAAGTTTAAATTCGATCCGATAATCTAGCCAATCTTTTTAGGGAATAAATTTGTGGATTTTTAAAAAAAAATTGGTCAAAAGGATTTTTAATGTTAAAACATTACTTATTTTGTGCTTTCTTTTGAGATTCTCACATTAAAATTTGAGCTGCAAGATGAGGGATGGGGGTTGAGAATCTTCTTACACACTCCTCACTTTCAAGCTAATATAAAATTATTTCGGATGAAATTTTTAAGCATATTTTAAAGTTTTGATTCACTTGTTATGAGACTGAATCTACATCGATATTAGTTACTGTCGTCATGGTAGGAGTAGAATAGAAAGAAGTTCCTTTTTTTTTTTTTTTTCCTTTCTTATGGTTATGTTTTGTTAAAATTTGGATAAGATCAATTTTTCTTTTCCATTTTTTATAAAGATATACTAGATAATTACATTGAATTCTAATCTTCAACTTTGAAATATAGTTTCAAGGCAAATAATTATGTTCTTATAAGCCGTCATATATATAAAATTATAATATTCTGTGTTGCTTTTATGATAGAAAAATGTGAAACCATGAATTAAATTTAACAACTAAGTGAAAGTATGATGCCATGATAAGATGATATCTTATTGAGTATAATGGAGTATTTGCATGATGCGATTAACGAGAAAAATAAATAGAAATAAAAGTAATTTTTCGATTTAACCAGAAAAAGGATAGAAATAAAAATAAAATTTTTGGTTTGGTTTGATAAAAAAAAAACAATAATATTTGATGTCTGCCTAATCAATGTCGACGTCGATCGAATGACACATTCTCTCCCTCCCTCTTCCTCCTCGTCACTCTCTATGTCCCCTTTGAAAAGGTTCCGTTCTTGGTCTCTTCTTCTTTCTTTTTTTGCGACGTTTCTTTGATTATTTCCTTTTTGGTCGATTGGATTGCGCCATCGTTGGCTTCCCGTTTTGGTTTTGCGCTTGATTTGGGTTCGTCTTTGTCTGGCATATGCATTGCATTTGTAATTGAGCTCGATTGGGTGGCGGATCCCAAGTTAGCCTGTCGGAAGTCGCGTCTTAATCTTCTTCAGGTGAAACAAAGAATGGGGCTTTGTTTTGCTTAGTTTCTAATTGGAGCTTGTTTTCGTCGGCTTCGAATTTTTTGTGCTTGCCTTTTATATTGGTGTTCATTCGTGGCCCTGGTGAAGGACTTGAGCTGATATGGTGTGGTTTTGGCTTTCATTGGATAAAATAGGAACTTTACCATAGGAAGCGCTCGAAAATTGATATGATCTTGTTCTAGACAGTGTCACGGGCTCTCTATCCAACTGAATGGGAGGCTAAGTTCAACTTTTTGTGCTCTGAATGTTGTGGTGGATGTGAGAGGAGTCGTTTTCCTCCCAAATCATAGCCTATGAACTTGGAGCCTTGTGCTAATGTGTTTTTAATAATCATTCCTTTTGGACATGCTTATTTCTAAGATGCCTGACAAGGTTGGCATGGGCTTGTCCTAATTTTGATAGATTAATTGTATAGGATGTTAATTTATGTGTCCATTCTTCCCCACATAAATTAATTACATTTTTAAGGTCTGTTTATGTTCTCGAGATCTTATTAGAGTCTTAACTTTTCTTATTTAAAAAGAAAACTTTGCACTATGCTGTGTGTTATGCAAACACATTCACGTTATGAGAAGAGTTGGACTTGCTTTTTTAAAGAGAACTCCTCACAGTGCTATATAAAATGTGAACACGTTCACGTGCTCCCCTTGAGAAAAATCAATATGGTCCTGGTTATTGGAAGGGTATTTTGCTAGCCTTGGTCCATCCACCGGCTAGCCCTCCGCCAACATTCCACCGCTTTAATACTCGCACCTGCTAGCAAGCACACCCGAGGTAATTTTTTCTTTTTGAAAAATAAAAACATTTTCCCGCATCTTTCCTCCCTCCGCTCCATCACATTCCTTTTCTTTTCTTTTTTTTCTTTCCTCTGCTGAACATGACGATGACCGATGACCGGCCACAAGTGAGGCTCAGCCTTGCTTGACGCCGGCAAGGCGAGCCTCGACCTTGCCCAGGTTGGCGAGCTCGAGGTCGTCGAGGGTTGCCTTGCTAGCCTCAAGCGAGGCCGGGCATCACCAGATTTGGTGAGCTGAGCCTCGAGCACATGCGTCCTCACCTTGCCTGTGGTCGGTCAATGGCCATCGCCATGGCTAGTCGAAGAAGAAGGAAAAAGAGAATAAAATAAATTTAAAAAATAAAAGAAAAGAGAAAAGAGAAAATATAAAATAATTAAAAGCAGTCCACGGAGAAAATTGATCTTCCTTATCTAAAGGCAGAAAATATTTTTTACTTTATTTTCAGGTTTCGGTCGAACATTAGAAAATTATGTCATTTTTTTGAAAAATGACTTTCTAAAATTTCATTTTTTAGAAATATTTTATTTCCCGCGAAACGAAGCACATCCTACATATGAACCTAAAAAGGAGTGTGAAGGAGCAGATCTCTAGAACAAACCTTAGAAAGGGGCAATTTTCATTCTTGAGATTTGAGAAGAGACGACCTTTCATTGAAGCGGATGAGCTTGGCTGATCCTGGAGACCGTCACAGCACGTGAAACGTTTGCTAATTCTAATCGCAACTCCTAACAGAGGCAATGTGAACTCGAAGACTTGCATGTTCTTCTTGTGATTTGAGACGACCTTGGCTTCTTGTGCTTACTCCACCCTGATCTTGTGTAACATCTCCAAAGAAAGGGGGTGTGCATGGCTCTTTGTCCCACATTGCTTAGGGAGAAGGTCTTGGGATGGTTTATATGTGTTGGGTCCTCCTAAACTTGCAAGACACGTTTTTCGGGGGTTATATGTGTAACATCTTGTCCCACATCGCCTAGGGTGTGAGGTCTTTGATGGTTTATATGGCTAAGCCCTCCTTAGACTTGCAAAATGCGTTTTCTAGAGGCTGTATGGGCGATCCTCGGAGAAACAAAATCATGAGGAGTTGGCGAGCATTGTGCTGCGCTCCAAAGCGGATAACATCTTACAAGTGGCGCAATGGAGGCGTGGTGGGCCTAGGTCATTACGGTTGGTATCAGAGCCAACTCCCGACACATAAGGGGGGAGTATGTAACATACCCAAAGAGAGAGGGTATGCATGGCTCTTTGTCCCACATTGCTGGTATCAGAGCCAACTCCCGACACATAAGGGGGGAGTATGTAACATCCCCAAAGAGAGAGGGTGTGCATGGCTCATTGTCCCATATTGCTTAGGGAGAAGGTCTTGGGATGGTTTATATGTGTTTGGTCCCCCTAAACGTCCTCCTAAACCTACAAGACGCATTTTCGAGGGTTGTATGTGTAACATCCTGTCCCACATCGCCTAGGGAGTGAGGTCTTGGATGGTTTATATGGCTAGACTCTCCTTAGACTTGCAAGACGCATTTTCCGGGGGCTGTATGGGTGATCCTTGGAGAAACAAAACCGTGAGGAGTTGGCGAGCCTTGTACCGCACTCCAAAGCGGACAATATGTTGCAAGTGACGCAGTGGTGGTGTGATAGGCCTAGGTCGTTACATCTTGAGCGTTAGCTCTCATCTTTGTTGTTCCACCATTCGCCTGCGTATTTCAGGCTTGAAACCTTCTTGTTGCTAACTCTCAAAATATTCATAAATTGCCAATTTCTTCGGAGATGTTATTCGCGTGATAAGTAAATTAGGAAGACTATCAAGAATTTACTAACATTCCAATGAAGCCAATAGTAAATTACCAGCATGATCAGGAATTACTAACATACCAATAAAGTAGTAAACTACCAATTCCTCCAAAATTTTACGAGTGTGGTAAGCAGATTACCAACTCCTAAAATTTTACTAGTATCGTAAATAAATTATTAGTGTTATCGAGATTTCGCCAACATACTAATTAAGCAATTATTTATCAGCCCTAATGAAAATTTACTAGCGTGTTAAGTAAACTACCAACACCATCACGAATTTACCAACAACATTGCAATTAATTAGTCAATTACCAATTCCTTCGATAAATTATCAGTGTCTTAAACAAATTACCAACACTATAAAGTATATAGCAACATACCAATGAAGTAGTTAACCAATTCCTATGATATTTTATCCGACCAAAAGAAAAAAAAAACGCTCTTATGAAATTTTATCCACGTGGTAGGCAAAATATCAACTCTCACCTTGCTGTTTTACTTTTTGTTGCGCGTCGAAATCCTTCGACAGGGCTTTCTTAATTATGGATTCTTGGCCCAAAATCACTTTAGCCCAAAAAGGGGTTGATAACGTGAGAATCTTTTATCGAACTTAATCCATTCGTTTTCCGAAAAGGAGTTCTGGGTCAGTTTTGGACAGAGAGTGTCAAATGTAGTAGATGTCTTTATTAACACAAAAGGCGTATTATAGACTTTCAATAACCTCGACAGCCCAATACGTGCAACAAGAGAAGTATGTAGCAAACTTCGACACGATTCTGGAATTAAATCGACAGGATCGGGCAGAGATGTAGGACACAATGCTGTAATTCAATCAACAAGACTGGACGGGGAATTGTAGGACACAATACCGAAATTGAATCGACGGTATTGGACAAGATGGACGAAGGGTTCAACACCGGAATTGAATCGACGGTGCCGAACCTAGTGAGCAGACGTCGGAATTTAATCGACGACACCTGGCTCTGGATATGAAACTCACCGGAATTGAATTGACGACGAGAATCTAGAGAGCTATGGCTAGGCTAGACTAAAGGCTAAGAGCTAGTTGAAAAGATAAGTGTTTTTGTGTTTGTTGTTGTGTGTCGTGTGTTTGCTACTACGGAGTATTTATAGGCAGACTTCATTGATAACCGTCGAGTGGTTTCTTCCTTTGGCCCCACGCTTTATCCTTTTCCATAAGCAACGTGGATGATGGTTTCCTAGTCTTTGCGCCTTTTCTTTTTACCTTGTGGGGATTACCGCCAATCTTTTGGTAACCGCTCCGATCGTGGCTCTTCTCCGCGCGCTTTTTTTGTTCGGGAAGGAAATGGTGCCAAAATTTACCCCGGCACGTGGCGCCTTTTTGATCGGTACATACCTTGCTCCAGTGTTCCTTCCCGTAGCCGATTGTCGCCCCCTCATGTGCTTGTCATGAGCCCTCTTGGATTGTTTTAGGTGTCAACACATGCCCCCTTTTAAAAGATATAAATCGAAGATTTACCTCTTTTAAAATATTTTTCTCTGATTTGATGGTCTCCAGTTGTAAAAATGTTGATTACGCTTTTCCTTTGACCCCTTTTCCCGAATGCAATCCTTTCAACTTCGTACAGTGCATCAGCTCTTTTTGTCTTGCTTTTAAGGATCTTGAAAAAGCTTTTACTCGTCATCTTTCTGCTTCCAAGGTTTTTCCTAAACCCTAAACCCTTTTTCGAGCATTCCAAGCTTTCATGGCAACCGAAACCCTTGAGTTCCTCCCTTGCCGGTTCATCGCCCGCTTCGATGAGATCATCAATAGTAATGATGCTGATCATTGTTTCCTCAAGTTATTAAACACTCAACAAGAATATGCCGGTCTCATTCTTGGGCCCAGTCTCCAAGATCATCATCACATTCCAAGATCTCTTCAATCTTGCTTCCCAGTGCAAGCGGATGAACAACTTCTTATTCAAGCCTCTCCGCCGAAGGACATTTGGTCTATGCCGGCTCAACGATTTAGGAGCTTTCCGTTATTCGATGACAGGGCTTACACCTAGTTCCAAAGGTTTCAAGAGGATATCCCAACAGTTGCTCTCTGGAAAACGGCGCAGATAAGGACAACGATTAAGGTTAGCATGCTGTCTCATGATTTGAATAGGGGCCTACCGGGGTCCGTTATAAGCTTCTAGTCTTCCTCTACCAATTGGTTTTTCTTCCCATGGGGTCCCATGTCCGTAGCCCTTCTAGATACCTTTGCCATTGCTGGCCTTTCCCCTTATGGGGCCTCTGTCAAGAATCCGGAGAAAACCAAGGGCTGCCCCATCTCTAATGATACTCTTGCCTACGGGAAGTTCATCGATGCCCATTGTAAAACATCCGGGGCTGTTTCCCTCGAAAATCGAACGACTTTCCTTCTTTTTTGGTTGTTGAAATATCTATTCTTTAGTCCAACCCTCAAAGTGTCCAAGGACTATTTTGACCTCGCTCTACTTCTAGCAAAAGGGACTCTTGTCGCTCTTGGCCCTCTTGCCTTGGCGTCTCTGTATAGAAGTATTTCTTACGTTGCCCGACTAATGTTGAATTCTCAAGAAGACAACGTGCTGTCGCGTTCGCTCTAGATTCTTCAAGCTTGGGTAGCATTCTATTTTCCTTTCATGTTCGAGAGTGTTCCTTCTTTCGATCCTAACGGGGTCCCTTTAAAACTTGGTGTACGATTGCTCCAAACTGCCCCCTCAAAGGCCCCCGGTGATGTTCAACCTTTCCAGTTCTTTCTTCGACTTCTTTTGTCTTATGTGGCTGACCGAGTGGATTTTTTCCATTATCACTCGGGTGAATTCAACTTTTGTTTCAACTCTCGAACCTTGAAACGGCTCAATCATCTTGACTTTTGGACCTTTGTCCTATTCCCTCGAGACCTTCCAATCCAACTATGTCTTAAGGGAAGGTTTTATCCTAGTTTTGAACAATATTCTCCTCATTACTGCGCCAGGCGGTTTAGCCTTCGATAGACAGTTCCTATGCCTATACCTTATCTTATGGATTTCCTATCGATGGACAAGAAGGTCTACAACATCAAGGTCGATGAACCGTTCACCTGTTGTGCCGAGATCACAACCATGATGTATTAGCGGTTTTCGGGGGACATCCCAACAAGACTACATTCTAGTCCCGGCGTGACTTCCGAGTTTACGACCTAGTGGACGTCCTTTGCCTTCGAAAGCCCTTTTGAAGATGCCATCTCGTCTATCCTCAAGAATAGCCGGATACAGCCCTTTAGTCATACCTCGAAGAAAACCGAGAAAAAAGGTGCAACCAAAACTCCTTCAATTGGTGGTCGCAAACGTCCGACGATTTTTTCTAGTAAGTTTCTTTTTACCTAATTTTCCAAATACTGCTAGCCCGGAGTGATTGTGCTTTACCTTCGTTATTAGGTGACGACTCGGATGACGAAGGCGATGAAGAAACACTCACTTCTCCGAAACGGCGAAAGACGGGGGCAAAAAAGAGCAAATCTCCGATGGAATCTCCGAAGGTCCCCAAAGATGTCGAAGCTCCTCCGATTGCGCGTTCTGAAGCTCCTTTGGAGTGTCTCGATCTACTTGTTGGGAGGCCCGATATCATTGCTATTGCTGGAAGTTCGTCCGACCTTGCTCCAATTGCGGTTGTGGCTTCCTTACCTATGGAGCCCCAAGAGGAGTCTTCTTCGCTGGCCCTTGCCATTATCCCGGCTTCGATGGTCGAAGGTCCTTCGATGTCCGTAGATCCTTTAATAGTTGAAGATCCTCTGATGGCTAAAGATCCTTCATCCACGAATATCATCTAGGATCTTCATATTGCTTCTTCCCTTCTATCGCCCGTCAAAGATGTTCACACTTATCCCGCTGAATCTTCTCGATCTTCGGATTATTTGAGTATGCCTCAACCAAGCAGCTCCCCCGACTCAGAGACTTTTAGCAAGTTGGGGATTATGCTATCTTGCTCCCTGGATCTTGTTCACTCAGGTGTGGCTTTCTTTGTCGACAATCCATTGAATATTCAAAGTATTAGATTCGTGATGGAATGGTCGATCAAGGAGGAAGTTAGCGAGAAACTTCTCGCCGGTTTAGTTTGTCGGCCGAAAGCATTCTTGGAATACTTTCCTACACCCTTCGTGCATTTTCGACAATGTCGGGACAAGTTGGCTTGCCATGTCGAACTTTCCCGATCGCCTTTTCTCTCCTAACTCCGAGACCCAAGAAGCGGGGCAACTTGTGACTCAAGGGGAGCAATCCCTTCAATCTGCCATTAGTGAGCTTGTTGCCCCGGACGAGAAGGAGGCTACTCTGGAGCAACAAAGGCTGGCGATAGAGAGGGAAATAGAGGAGACTCGACGCCGACGATCGACTTTGCTCTCTCATCAATCTTCCATAGAAAACCAACTGAAGGTGTCTCTTGCCTCTTTAGAGGAGAAGAGGCGAGCCGATCGTGCTCGGGTAGTACAGCGAGAAATAGAGCGGCGTCGTGTTAGGAACATGTATATGGATAAGAATAGGAAGTTTGAGCGTTTACTCTGTGATTTACTCGAGGGGGTCAAGTCAGCCCCGTACCCCGACAATCCTTAATGAAATTTCGCCATTTTTCCTCCTTATTTCCCGTATCGCACTCTGCCACGATTTATATAATTGCCCACATTTGAGTAACTGCCATCATTCGCCCAAGTCGGTTACTTCAAGATCCATTATAAACGATGATTGCCCCTAAATGCTGATCCACACGAACCCTATTACGAAGCTCATATGAGTACTCACACGGCTTCCTGCCCGTCGCGCTTCGACGCTCTTTCCCACAATGAAGCCAAAAGGGAACTCTCCTTATCCTTCATGGATCATCAGTCCGGAAATGGTCACACTATTTTGGGTCCACATCTCACAAATTTACCGCCTCCTTCCTTACTGAATGATTGTTTTCCCCGCAGCCGCGATGAAATCTTACCCTTTGAGCAATCTCTCATTTGCGCCCCTGCTTGATTGTTGAATAATCATAGATTTTCTTCGTATCCATCCTTCAACCACCAATTTTACAATTGGTACAAACGACTAGAAGGGGAGGTAACTACCATCCGGGCACGAGCCAGGATAAACGTCCCGTTAACATTTTGCGGTATATCCATTGATCCTTCCGAGTATGGAGTCATTGGTAGCTTGTGTTGCTTCTGGTCGCCATCATCGAATTGTTTCTTTTTGCCAATTGGTCCAGTGACCCCTACCCTTCTTGATATTTGGTTTATGACCGGTCTTTCTCCGTTTATCGATAGTGACACTCGACCTTCGAGTGACCAACTTTTACCCGATATGTCCCGCTGTCTCGACTGCCCATATGGCAAATTCATGGATCGCCATGCTAAATCTTCAGGACCCATTCTTCCAGGGGAGTATACAGCCTTCCTTTTGTGCTGGCTCTACAAATATGTCTTCTGTCTCCCCACCCGTCGAATCTTTTCGGAATTTCTCGATATAGCATGTGAACTTGCGTGTGGTGTTGATATTGGACTAGGCTGGATATTCCTGGCTGCGTTGTATCGAGAGTTAACGAATGCCCAATCTTCGCTGATGGATAAACCTTCTGCTCCTTTTTCCGATCCCTTATGGTTTCTACATTGTTGGCTCCGAGCATACTTCCCTCATATGTTTCCCGATAAGGCGCTTACTTCGACAGCTAAGTCATCGGTGATTAAAGGAAATGGTGCACCCACGGCATTTAATCGGATCCTTCGCTGTGCTCCCGATAACATTAACCCTTTCGATGACTTCCTCATTGAGCTGTTATCTCTCACCAGCTTTGACTTTTTCAGGCTGCATATCGACGATGGTGTCTATAGCTCCTCCAAAGCAAGTCCCGACTCTCATCTATTCTGGATGAGCGTGTTAGTCCCAAATGACTTAGTCATGAATTTATCTGGCGACGGTGAATTCTCATCGGGATTCGAAATTTATAATCCTCATTATTGTACTCGCCAATTTAGGCTTACTCGGGGTGTTCCAATGCCGGTGGTGTATTCCATGAATTTTCCTTTTTCGGGTTGCAAGGAGGATGTAACCGACATGGTGGGCCATATCGAAGTTGCGGATACTGTTCTCGGGCGCTTTGTGTTTATCGCCTTCTCTGGCCACCCTTGTAGCTTCTCCCGTTTCGACAAATGGTGGCTTTCCTACCGCTCTTCCTTGTTTCCAACCGGTGCAAAGGACATTCTTCCGAAAGTTTACCGAACCCCATTGGGTTTGCTGCACCCTCTAAAAAAACCAGTTCCTTTTATTATTCCGAGCGTTGTACTTGAGCAACCAATCGATGACGGTAAGCCTTTAATTGCTACTCTCGCGGAATGTAGGTATACGAGCAACCTGTCGATGGAGGTAGGCCCTTCTTTTTGCATTCTTGCTTGGTCCGAGTACTAATCTGACTTCTCTCACAGATGACTCACCGGCTTCTGATGGCTGCACAGATGATCTACCCAGCAAATCGTAGGTCGTTCATATGAACATGGCGAGTACCCCGGCTAGTCCATCGAATGCTTTTCACTACGATTACCCATTTCTTTGCGCCAAATGGTTGCGCTTGCATGATTTACTGGGGAAAGGATATGCCGCTATATGCGATAGAGCATCTATTGAGGATGAGATCCAAGCTCTCCTTTCTTGGCCCATTTACCTTATCTGATCCAATGTCGTGCCCTTGAATTTGCCATTAATTAACTCTTCCTCACATTTGGCTTGACTTTAAGGTCCTTCAGAACAAGGCAACGTGAACCGGCAATTATCGATAAATTAGAAGCAGATTCTCTCCTGGGCGATAATGAGCTGGCTTATCAATGTAGTATCCTTAATACCCTGGAAAGTGACGGTTGTACCACCTTGCAAGTCCTATCCGCCCAATTGAAGGTGATCAAATAGCAAGAGGCTATTTGCGAATCACCGCACCTTGATATGATGCAGGCCAACTATCAAAAGATAGCAATTGTTGATGCCAACTGCAACAATGAAATGCAGCTTCATAGCTTTGTCTTGAGTCTTGAGCAGCACGTATTGTAGTCCACTATTACTAGTCCCATATTAATGCTACCTATCTTTATTATCTTAATCCATCATCGAACTTTTTGGTCTTAGTGTCAAATCCCCAAAGTTCATCATGACATGATTTTCTCGAGACAATCTTTTCTTCTTGCGGCATTTAATGATAGATTTCATCCCCGATTTTCCTTCCGAATTCGAATCGCCGCGACGATTCGATGCGGACAATCACTAGCGGGAAATCCGCCACTCGCGTCATTATGGTTACTTATACACTTCACCAACCATGATATACCTCTTCGTCTCGATAACCACCCACTAATTTTACTGCCTTGATCATCCGAAGATTGTGGGTTTAGCATCGTGGGGTGAACTGTTCTTTGGCCTTTATTGATAAATAGCATCACTCGTCTGGGATAGGTCTTTATCCCAACCTTTTGCCTTACATCCTTAGAGCAAATTTCTCAAAGCCATAATGAAGTGTACGTTATCTTCGTCGGCCTCATCTCCTCCCTACGCACTTCATCCGTGAGTTTTCGGTTATTTGGAAGGAGATCATCTCCCTTCTAAGTTACACCTATACCATGCTTGTGGTGAAACCCCGGGCTCTCGAGAAACCGAACGCCCCGCTTAACCGCTTCGCACCCCAAAATCTCTCCTCCGACCATCCGTTCCGGTTGGACTATGAAGAGCTCATTACGCTCTTCGACTATGGGCTGGAGAAGTTTCGCCGAAATCGGGCGACCATATCCCAGCACGATCTCACAAAGCATGAAGTCTGGTGCAAGATCGAAGAAATCGAGAACGGCGAGGTGGTGTACAAGGAGCTCTGCAACGTCCAAGAAGCCCTCCATGCCTCTTATGCTAGCGTCCTCCAACTTCGGAACATTGTTTCCAACCGCCTGACTACCGGCCAGCGACACCTGCGAAGACTTCCCAAGGATTCCAAGCAGCGGGAATACGAACCGGCCGAGGCTTGCGAGACCCGGTCCTTGGCTTCCATTGAGGCCTCTTCGGAGGGTCTCAAGACCATGCTGGATTCCACCAATGATCTTATGTAGGCTCGGAAGGAGCACCTTCAGTGGCTAGAGAGCGAGAAGGATAAGCTGGAGGCGGCCATGGAGGAGCTAGCCGAAGCCTACCACCGTGTGAGGGAGGAGAACGTTAAGGCGTAGGACCGACCGCAGGGCTTCGTCGTCCGTTTCAAGGAGCACTTCCGGTGAAGGTCCGCTGAGATGAGCGGGATAGAAAGAGAGAGAGAGAGAGAGAGAGAGAGATAGAGAAAGAGAGGGAAAGAGAGAGAGAGAAAGGGAGAGAACAAAGGAATGTACGAGGGTTTCAATGAATGAAATGAGTTTTCTTACTCCTTACCTCCCGACTTTTCTCGCATCTCCCACATCGATGGGTAGAACCTTTTTAAATATTTCCCATTGATTGATCGTTGTAGTTCTCTTCCATCGATTTCCATAATTCGATATGCGTTTCCTAGGAGAACATCTATTATCAAGTATGGTCCTTCCCACTTTGATGACCACTTGCCAAACTTCTCGCCGTCGAGGTTCATAGGCAAAATAGTTTTCCATACCAAATCTCCCACGTCGAAACACTTAGCTCTTACATGTTTGATGTAAGCTTTGGCAACCCTCCGTTTCTGAGCCATTAACTTTTCCAAGGCCGTGGCTCAATTTTCTCCCAACTCATCAATGTTGGCATACATCATCTCATCGTATTGTTCTTTAGCCATGCCATCTTGGAGCTTCACCCTTAATGATTGCACAGTAATTTCTAAAGGTAACACAGCTTCTTGTCCATACGTTAGCATATATAAGAAGTAACTCCAGTGCTTGATCTTTTGGACGTACGATAAGCCCATAGCAATGTCGAAAGCAGTGAGTCCCACTCCCTTGGGTTATCCTCCAAATGCTTTTTAATCACTCCAATGATTATTTTATTAGAAGCTTCCGCTTGGCCAATAGCTTGGGCATAATAGGGCGTTGAATGGATCATCTTGATACCCCTAGACTTAGCAAAATCCAGTATTTCTTGCCGCGTGAAGACCGTCCCTTGGTCAACAGTGATAGTCTCGGGAATACCAAATCGATGAATAATTTGCTCTTCGATAAACTCCCCGACTGTTTTTTGTGTCACACTTTTGTATGACGCCGCTTCGACCCACTTTGTGAAATAATCTGTAGCCACTAAAATGAAACTATGCTTCTTCGACGAGGGAGGATAATTTTTCCTATCATATCCATCGTCCATCCCCGAAAAGGCCATGGCTTGATAATTGGGTTCATTAACGCGGCCGGCACTTGCTGGATTGGTCCATGTCTTTGGCATGATTGACACCTTTTAGCATAGTCAATGCAGTCTTGAGTGATTGTTGGCCAAAAATATCCATGTCGCCTTAATAACCACTTCGTTTTTAATCCAACTTGATGTGCCTCGCAGATCCCTTCATGGACTTCCGTCATGGCTAGCATCGCTTCCTCTTGTCCTAAGAACTTAAGAAGCAATCCGTCGATTGTTTTTCGATACAACTCAATATCAATCAACAGATATTTCGGGGCTTTTCTCTTGAAATCCTTACCGCCAAAACCCGGGCTCTTCAAGTAGTTTACCAAAGGGGTTCTCCAATCTTGTTGGTCGTGGGTTTGTCTTAAACTTTCAGCTTTCTCATTCTCAATCATCATTACCCGCGCATATATCGACGGTAAAGTCCTTACTTGGGTAATGATATGATCCGCTAGCTCCTTCGATATACGATATCCCGATGCCATCCGAGCCAATTCGTTGGCTTCTGAATTTTCGCTCCTCTTGACATGGATTAGTTCGTGCTCGGTGAATTTCGACAACAATTCTTTTGCCGGATGGTAATGTCCAATGATGTTTTCATTCGAACATTGATACTCACCACTTAGTTGTTTGATCACCAGCTGGGAATCGCCCTTCATTTTAATTGACCCGACCCCCATGTCAATTAAAACATTCAATCTCACGATTAGGGCTTCATATTCGGCTTGGTTATTCGAGCATTCGAAGTCAAGTCCGAATATGAGCTTTGTTTTCTATCGAAATGGGGATAGAATCATAATTCCTGTACTCGTTGAACCGGACGTCACCGACCCATCGAAATATAATATCCAAGGTGCAATACCAAGATAATTTTCATCATCCTCAATTTTTAAACCCGATGGGTATTCAGTAATAAAATCAGATATTGCCTGCCCTTTTACTGTTTTGAGCGGCACATAAATCAAATCGATTTCTATCGTAGTAAACACCCATTTTGCAATCCAGCCTCTAATGATTGGCCTGGACAACATGTACTTAATCACGTATGTTTTGCAAATTACATGTACCATAGTCGGTAACATATAATGTCGTAATTTCGTACAGGCGTAGTATAGTGACAAACATAGTTTTTCGATGGACGTGTATCTTGTCTCGGCATCATTGAGCATCCTACTTAGGTAGTACACAGTCTGTTCTTTACCTTCATCGTTTTCTTGAGCCAGCATACTCCCTATCGTTGTATTAGCAGCCGACAAGTACAATTTCAATGGCCGTCTAGCTTTCGGTGGCATCAAACTCGGTGGCTTGATAAGATACTCTTTTAACTTGTCGAAAGCCACTTGATGCTTTTCTTCCCGGACAAACTCTTGTTCATTCTTCAATTTGAGCAACGGGGAGAAAACTTCGATTTTTCCTAACAAGTTAGCTATAAAACGCCACAAGAAATTTAACTTCCAAATTAGCATTTGCAGCTGTTTTTTTAGTAACAGGAGCTGGTAATTCTAAAATAGCTTTGGCCTTGTTCATGTCTATTTTTATACCTCTTCGATGGACCGAAAAACCTAGGAAATTGCATGTTCTTATCCCGAAAGCACATTTCAAAGGATTCATCTTTAACTTAAATTTGCGCATTCTCTCAAAAGCTTGCTCTAGGTGGTCCAGATGACTTACCTGGTTCGTCTTGACGATGACATCGTCGATGTAGACCTCCATGAATTCCCCAATCATGTCGTGGAAAATGTAATTCATTGCTCTTTGATATGTAGCACCGGCGTTCTTTAATCCGAAAGGCATGACGACCTATTCGAATGTGCCAATGGCCCCGGGGCATCTCAAGGCTGTCTTGTGAACATTCTCTGCTGCTATAAATACCCGATTATACCTGGAATGTCTGTCCATGAGGAATATTACTTCATTGTTAGAGGCCGAGTCGATCAACATATTGACCATGGGCATTTGGTACTCATCTTTTGGGGTGGTCGCATTGAGGTCGCGGAAGTCGACGCATACTCGGAGTTTACCATTCTGTTTCTTAACGGGCACAACATTTGACAGTCATTTGACATACCTTGCTGATCTTATGAATCCGGCAGAAAGGAGACGCTCAATTTCCTCCTTAATTTTAAGAATCACTTCTGAAGCGAACCTTCTAGCAGCCTGTTGGTGTGGTTGAAATCCCCTCTTAATTGGCAATCAATGCTCGACTACGCTTCTCGAAAGGTCGGGCATCTCATGGTAATTCTAGGGGAAACAGTCCTTATATTTCTTCAACGGGTTTACCATTTGAATTTTGTATTGCTGATCGAGCAATCGGTTGATATAAGTAAGTTGTGGGCATGCCTCATCTCCGAGATTAACTTCTTCCAGCGGGTCTTGAGCTTGGATTACTTTGTCGTCTTCCTTAATTGGGGATTCTTTGAAATCTACAATATCATCAGCAAGCTTGCTAGCTTGATCATTCCGCTCGACCATGTAGGCCGCATACCTCTTAGCGAGGTTTTGTACAAATGACCGAGTTTCCATCCGAAAACCGGTTGATTGGTTCTCCCGGTTCCTTCCTTGGGACCCACTCGATGTTTCTCTTGTCGAAACGGCAGAATGTAATATCCCTTGGATCCGTCTCGGGCGGTTTAGATACGCGAAGGCAATCATCTAGCATAACTTTGTCCCGACCGGATATACGGGTCCAAGTAACACAAATCATGGGATTCGCCTTAACATACTCCACCTTGTCCCCATTCCGTAATGCCAGCATTTGGTGAAGTGTTGATGGGATACATTGGTTCCCATGTATCCAATCTCGTCCTAAAAGCAAGTTATAAGACCCGTTAGCGTTCACGACACAAAAGGACATCCTCGGCGTTTTAGAACCGACGGTCAGGTCGCCGACATATACTCCCTTTACTTTAGTAATCTCGCCAAGTGAAATCGATAACCGTATATTCGACGGAATTATCTCGTCATCATTCCTTCCTATTTTCTTGAAGAAGCGGTATGGAATGAGATTTAGTGTTGATCCCCCATCTACCAGCACTTTCATTACCGGTCGCCCGTTGATTTTGGCATTTATGTTGAGCGACCTCAAATGATTTGAGACATCTTCCATCGATTTTCTGAATTCCATGGTTTCTTTATCGTTGAAGCAAAAGTGAGCCCCTTCCTTCTCTTGTGCCATTTCTTCGTTGTCGCCGTCAACCGAGGTCGACTCAAGTCGAAACTCGTGTGGCAATCTAACTTGTACCATACAAGAGCTTAGAGGGGATACTGACTTGCTAACAGGGGTTTTAAATCGGGATTTAGACGCAGATGATTTTTGTGGCTTGGCACCTTTGTTATCTTTTTCCCGAGTTGGCTGTGTCTCTTTCGATCGTCGCCGACAAACCAGATTTCTTGCCCTCCCGGGCTTGGTGTGGCTCGGGGCTGTTGGCATTAACTCACGGCCGATCGGGATCTCTTGTTGCCGTAGTATGCGAACCATATTCCTTCTTTGCACCATTCTTTTCTGAGTTCAGGTCATGATTTTCTCCTTCTCCTAGTCCTCCATTACCTCGTACCACAATCCCTCTATAGCATTGCTCGGTATCTTAAGAGTTCGTCGACGATGTGGCTCATGGGGGTTTCGTCGAAAGTCTCTGTCGAACACTTTTTCCCACTCGTAAGGGATTCCTTCTTGAGGATATGTGGGTGATGGACCATAGCTTATGTAATAATCGAACTTGCCACTTGGCTCACCTAAAGTACCAATTGTAGGGTCCCCTTCATCATATCTCCGCTTGAATGACCTAGAAGCTCCTTGATGATTAAAACTTCTCCGAGGCCTGGTACTTTCGATCCGAAGAGGTGTCTTGTCTCTCCGACTAATTCGATTGCTCCTTTGGTACCCTCCCTTAGGTGTACTCTTGTTTCCCAATTTTCGTCTACAATGAGCGCAAAAACTTAGAGACTTATGCCCCTCATTTGATCGCTTTAAAGAAACCATTCTAGTCATTACTAGAAAAGGATCAGTATCCACATCCATCGGGGACTTCCCTTTGTCCTCGGCGAATTTGATCTTCCCTTATCGAATTGCTTCTTGAATATTCTTTTTGAGGACTAAACAATCCGAGGTATTATGGCTCCACGAATGGTGCCATTTGTAGTACTTCTTCCCCGCTAATTCCTCTTTGGATGATATCTTCACGTCCTTCGTTAGCTTGATTTGTCCGTCGGCCAACAATATGTCAAAAATTTCTTCCGTCCGGCTTGCATCGAATGAATAGTACACTGTCTCTTTTGCTTTAGCCATTATAATTGACTTTTCTTTCATCCTTGCTGGCTTCATTGCTTGGCAAGTGTACGGTTTGTAGATGGTTAACTGGGTGACGGCCACTTCGACAGGATCCATTAATTCTTCGTCGAAATCAGGCGGCTAGACAAAACTTATATCTCCCTTCCGGGTATGCTTCTTGTCTTTTTCCTTGAGCGGACTCTCATGATTTGCTGCCATCGTGGACAATTCGAATAGATTGCCGCATGGATGCCCAACCATCCTATCTCGTATTTCGAATTTCAACTCGTTGAAGGCGAATTCTGCGAACGTTTTTTCAGGTAAAGGAACTAAGCACTTGTTCCTAGCCCGTTTAAACCTTGCAATAAACCGGTCGATAGTCTCATTTGTCATTTACTTCATTTTCGACAAATCAGCTATTGGCAAATTCGACACCGCTCTTTGGAACCGGCCATGAAACAAACGTTCCATCTCGCTCCCATGTCGCACCAAATTGGGTGGTAGCGCGGTATACCATGTAAAGGCTGTCTTTGACAAAGATAATGGAAAGAGCCTTAATTTCAGGTGATCCGCATGTGTAGCATCTCCACATAGTGCTAGAAAACGATTGATATGTTCATATATAGACTGATCATCCTCACCGGTAAAAAGTGTGAACTCATGTATTTTAAATCCTCTCGGATACGAGATCGTATCCATCCAATCTGGGTATGATTTTCGGTAGACATTAGCTCAGTATCCTACCATTGGGTTAATGTATACGGGCACCGGTCAAACACCGTCTGATGGTACTGCGGTTGATATGGCATTTGATATCCAGGTTGTAGTGCATGATACATGGGTTGCATAACAGGTTGAAACATAGACTCGATACCCGGTGGTTATAGAGCTTGATTCATCTACCGATACCTAGGTCGTATGGTTTGATGTCCAAACTAGCCCGGGCCCCCGACACGGGAAAATTGGTCCCGCCCCCTGGCTTGCCATTGCCCCCTAAAGGGTATTGTCCCCCGATTTTTGATGATCAAGGGTACCGGTTGTTCGTTGACAGGGACGGGGTTATGTTGGGCAGCAACCTTCCGACGAGCGACATTCTCATTTTGTCGAACAGGGTGTCCCGAAAACATACCTGTGTCTATGAGTATATCCCGTCGAATAGGATGTCTAGGGAACATACCCGTGTCCGCATTTAGCGACGGTCCAGGTTTGTTCACCGGCAACACCTCCCCTCGTTGCGGGATCCGCGCAGGTGCCAAAGGTTGAGTATTTTGTCCAACGGGCCCTACGTTCGGCGGTGTTGTTACTGGTAACATGTCATTCGCTGTTGGTACGAAGCCATTCCCCCCTTGGACATAAGGAGGGTTGACCGTAATCCCGTGCTATCTTGTAGCGCATTCGTGATATGTGTTGATGATTAACGGCCCGACGACCTCAATCATTCGTCGAACCATGTGATCGCCGAACTCCTTCTGGACTTCTTCAATGGTGCGTCTTATCGAAGTTAACATGACGGGCGTTATTTCCGGATTTCTCCTTGGCTCCTCGACGTTCTATCGAGATACTTTGGCATCTTCTACTGGGACCTGATGGGCCGTAGATGACTCCACCCGTTGCATCTCTTCTAGGGATTCGTCTCCAACACCGTCTAAGTTAATACGTCCTCTTGTGCGCGGCATAGCACCTCTCTCGAACCGATACCGAGTGTCCCACCAGGAGTGCCAAAAAAGATTGTTGCTCGTCGAAATCCTTCGACAGGGCTTTCTTAATTATGGGTTTTAGGCCTAAAATGACTTTAGCCCAAAAAGGGGTTGATAACGCGAGAATCTTTTATCGAACTTAATCCGTTCGTTTTTCGAAAAGGAGTTCTGAGTCGATTTTGGACAGAGAGTGTCAAATGCAAGAAATGTCTTTATTAACACAAAAGGCGTGTTACGTACTTTCAATAACCTCGATAGCCCAATACGTGCAACGAGAGAAGTATGTAGCAAATTTCGACACGATTCCGGAATTAAATCAACGGGATTGGGCAGAGATGTAGGACACAATGCTGAAATTCAATCAACAAGACTTGACGAGGAATTGTAGGACACAATACGGAAATTGAATCGATAGTACCGGACAAGATGGACGAAGGGCTCAACACCGGAATTGAATCGACGGTATCGAACCTAGTGAGCGGACGTCGAAATTTAATCGACGACACCCGACTCTGGATATGAAACTCACCGGAATTGAATCGACGATGAGAATCTAGAGAGCTATGGCGAGGCTAGACTAAAGATAGGTATTTTTGTGTTTGTTGTTGTGTGTCGTGTGTTTGCTACTACGGGGTATTCATAAGCGTACTTCCTTGATAGCTGTCAAGTGGTTTCTTCATTTGGCTCCACGCTTTATCCTTTTCCATAAGCCACGTGGATGATGGTTTCCTAGTTTTCGCGCCTTTTCTTTTTACCTCATGGGGATTACCGCTAATCTTTTGGTAACCGCTCCGATCGTGGCTCTTCTCCGCGCGCTTTTTTTGTTCTGGAAGGAAATGGCGCTAGAATTTACCCCGACACGTAGCGCCTTTTTGATCGATACGTACCTTGCTCCAGTGTTCCTTCTTGTAGCTGATTGTCGCCCCTTCACGTGCTTGTCACGAGCCCTCTTGGATTGTTTTAAGTGTCAACACTTTTACACTATCAAAATATAAAAAATGTCTCAGTATCCTTGAGTCACCTAAGGTGATCAAATCTAATGACGGAGTCATGGAGGCTGGATTCAAAATAGTTAAACACATGTTCAAATTCAATTCCAACGTCAACCTAAACTCCAAATAATGACTAGCGTATTGAGATTTTTTTTTCATATTTGAACGCGTCAAATGAATAGCAGTGTATTGGTACTTTATTCTGAACTCGGTTTCCAACAGACTAATGGTCTCGTAATGTCTGCAAGTCCTTGGCTGTTAGTGATCGGCGAATCTTCGTGCTAAGATGTTCTTTTCCTAATCGTAGTCTATGAGCTTGGAGTCTAGTGCTAATACATTTTAAAGAATCATTCGATGTGGCATCTTCATTTTTGAGATGCCTGACAATGTTGACATGTGCCTACCACCGCGATTAAATTACTGGTAAAAAAAAAAAAGTATCGGAAGCATCCGTGAAATTGCTGATGAACCTATAATACGAATTAATTAAATGCTGGAAAAACACAAAACGACGCCATCATTTAGCTGTACATTGGAAGACAATGGATAGCGTGGACTGGGAAAGTCAAATTATCTTGAAATGGTAAATGTTGGTAACTGGGAAATCGGAACGTTGTTAATAATCTACTAACAATTTACCGTGGTAAAATAGTTATTCTTTCGGAAGTTACAAAGGTTAACCTGTTTTACTAGAAAATTATGTAGGCAACTCGTAATATACTAGCGGAAAATCATACCTTACTTGTAAAAGAAAACTAGTATTCATAATCTACAAGAATATAGCAGCTTGGTAAATTGGTACTTACACTAGTATGTTATTGACAAATAAAAATGGCTACTTGCAAAATCGAAACAATGTCAATAAACTACTAGGAATTTATAGTGGTAAAATAATTATTTTGTCCGTAAGTAATTGAGACCGCTAGTAAAGCATGTAAGCATTTGTAATCTATTGGCTAGCCGAATGATATGAAATGCGCAAGATTTCAAAGCGCAACTGTCCCATCCATTGAGTAGCTATGGTTAATTTTTTTATCCGATCCGTCCAGACCAGAACTACTCATTTTAAAAAGAAAACTCTTCACTGTGCCATGTTTAATGAAAACACATTCTCATTCTCCCTAAAGATTTAGATCTCCTACTGGGGTGAAATTTATTGTCTCGAGATCTACGAAGAGTCGAACCTCTCTTTTTTAAAATGAAAACTCTGCACCGTCAAATGCCAACGCATTCCCATTCTAGCCTTGATATTTAAAACTCCTAAAGTTGTTAAAAATAAAAAAAAAAGGTGCATCGTCAACTTTGACAGGTTGGACGAACACAAAAAAAACAAAGACTGACAGGCTGGAGCGATGTTGCAATAAATGTTTTTTATTGACCCAATTCTACGAAACTGGCCCACGAGTCTCTCCATCATTAGCCAATCCTGGCTTCTAAGTTTAATGACCTACGGTGGTCTGCATTTGTAATTCTGGCTTCCAAACTTATTCGTCTCTGGCTGCCACTGGTTTTGCTGCTGTACTGTCCAATATTTTCTTGAAGAGAAGATCAAGCGAGATCAATGGTGTCGAGTGCAAATCAAGTCAGATCAATGGAGGAGAGCGCAAAAAAACAACGCATCTGTAAAGATGATGGAATAGCAGGGGGTGCTTCTGGTGCTCACTCTTCAACAGAAGATCATGGAACGGCTAATTCATCAGGATATGACTTTGAAGTATTCTTGAGCTTCAGAGGACCAGATACTCGAGCCACTTTTACCGACCACCTTTACACTAGTCTTAAAGATGCAGGGATCCATGTATTTAAGGATGACGAAGACCTCCGCAAAGGGGAAGAGTTTGCCCCAGAACTTCTCCAAGCAATTAAGCAGTCGAAGATCTTAGTACCTATCTTTTCGAAAGATTATGCCACTAGTGTATGGTGTCTCAAGGAGGTAGTCCAAATGGTCGAGTGCAAGAAAAATGGGGGACAAAAGATTATGCCCATTTTCTATGATGTGGCGCCTGCAGAGGTTCGGTACCAAACTGAGAATTATGGAAAGGCCTTTCTTTTACATGACGTCAAGAAGCGATATGACCAAACGACCATCGGAGAGTGGAAGGCTGCTCTCAGCGCAGTTGGGGAAATAAACGGATGCGACCTGCAAAGCATGTCCAACAGGTAACTGCTATTAGCATTCCATCTCATGTGCCTTCTATAGTTAAACTCAATGC